>NC_134858.1:16673349-16894233 GCF_049852395.1 Peromyscus maniculatus bairdii | reverse complement strand
GCACATAAAAATAAATTATTTTTAAAAGACAAAAAAAAAAAAAGAACAAGATGTCAAATACAGTACACCTTAAAAAAATAAGCTGGGCAGTGGTGCCACACACCTTTAACCCAGCACCCTGGAGGCAGAGCCAGGTGTATCTCTGTGAGTTCGAGGCCAGCCTGGTCTACAGAGCGAGATCCAGGACAGGCACCAAAACTACACAGAGAAACCCTGTCTCATGCTCAGAGGTTAAGAACACTGACTGCTCTTCCAGAGGTCTTGAGTTCAATTCCAGCAACCACATGGTGGCTCACATCCATCTGTAATGAGATCTGGTGCCCCTCTTCTGACCAGCATGCATACATGCAGGCAGAACACTGTATACATAATAAAATAAGTCTTAAAAAAAAAAAAGAAAGAAAGAGAGAAAAGAAACTCTGTCTCAAAAAAAAAAAAAAAAAAAAACCCCACAAAAAAACTCTCTCCAAAAACAAAAACAAAATAAATAAATAAACATGTGGGCTGGAGAGATGGCTCAGCAGTTAAGAGCACTTGGTACTATTACAGAGGACTGGGGTTTGGTTCCCAGCAGCCACAAGGTGGCTCACAAACACCTGTAACTTCAATTCCAGAGGTTCAGGACAGGCTCCAAAGCTACAGAGAAACCCTGTCTCGAAACCCCCCCCCCCAAAAAAAAAGACAAAACAAAACAGAACAATCCAGGCATCAGATGGTGGCATTCTGGAATGGTCTAAATCCCTGCGGCACACTCTCCTGGCAGAAGTTTAAAGAGGTCTCTAAGTGACAGTGGGGACTTTCCAAGGCTGCCTCCTGTTGCCAGCTGCCATGTCCCCAATGCGTCTCCCTACACCCTGCCCCGGCCCTGTCACTCACAGTACAAGATGATGGTGGCAGAGGCTGAGGACTGGACAGTGCCACAGTTCCCAAAGCACATAAGATTGCTGTCTTCCTCAATGTCACTCAGTTCAAACAGCTTCCAGTTGGGTCCATGCTGGAGCTCCACTTTGGACCACTGAGTCTCCAAGCCCAGGTCGAGGCCCTCACTGCAGGAGGAAGAGCAATTCACCTGCAGGGATGCACCCCGAGGCAGGATGGTCTCACTGAGTTGGATGGATACTTGAGCGCCACCAGGCCCTGGGACACAAAGGAGAGATGATAGGCTGGATCAGCCACGTGACTTCAGAGCTGGGTGCTGGTCATGCAGCTTTGAGTTAGGCAGGATTCTGCCCTCAGTGCAGAAGGTATCCGTGCTTGAGTACACAAGATAAGAAATTGTGGCTGCTGCGGGGCTGGGGGGCTGAGCGCGCAGAATGCCCGCCCAGCATGCCTGAGGCTCGAGCTCCATCTCAGCACCCCATAGAATGGGAGTAGTGGCACACTTGCAATTCTAGCACTCAGGAGGTAGAGGCAGGAGGATCAGGAGTTGAAGATCATCCTGGGCTACATATGGAGTCCAAGGGTAGCCTTGGTTACAGGAGTTCCCCTTCCTCAACACCAAGTATTGGATTTTCTTTCTTTAATATATATATAGCCCGGCGATGGTGGCAGTGGCGCACGCCTTTAATCCCAGCACTCGGGAGGCAGAGGCAGGCAGATCTCTGTGAGTTCGAGGCCAGCCTGGTCTACAGAGCAAGATCCAGAAAAGGCTCCAAAGCTTCACAGAGAAACCCTGTCTCAAAAAACAAAACAAACAAATAAACAAACAAAAATGTGTCCCTAGGGGCTGGAGAGATGGCTCAATGGTTAAGAGCACCCGGGTTCAATTCCAATCGCCCATATGGCAGCTCACAGCTGTCTGTGTAACTCCAAGATCTAACACCCTCGCACAGACATACATGCAGGCAGAATACCAATGCACATAAAATAAGAATAAATAATTTATTAAATGTGCCCCTAAAAAATAAAATAAAAAAAAATGTGCCCCTAATGCCAGGTGTGGTGGTGCACACCTTTAATCCCAGCACTCAGGAGGCAGATCTCTGAGTTCGAGGCCAGCCTGGTCTACCGAGTGAGTTCCAGGACAGCCAGGGCTACACAGAGAAACCCTGGTGGTGGTGGTCGTGGGGGGTGGGGAGCTTAAAACAACAGCAAAGGTGTCTGAGCTCGTCTTTCTCTCCCACCCCAAAGATTCCAGCGCTGTGGTTCACGGTCTGGGATGGAGGTGTTCCAGCTGGAGACTCTCTCAGGCACCTCTGGAATTATTCTGGTTCCATGGAGAACCCTGAGGCTAAAAAGACGCGATCCAGCTAGGAGTAATGGATTCTGGGAGTCCAGGTCAGAAGCCTCCTGTGAGCTGCTGAGCAAGTTCTGAATCTTCCTCCCATTGGAGGGTAGCAGGTCCTGCCCCTAGGCTGGGGCTGTGGGGAGTCCTGAGTCGCCTTACTTCTCAGCCTCTGGCTCCTGAGTACACCAACCCTGGAATTCCCCAGCGCAGAAGCGGCCTGGACTTCCCCAGGGGTGAGGATGAGGAACAGGGTATCTGTGCGGGGCGGGGGAGCGGCTCGGACCAGCCCGCCCCCCACACTATCTGTTCCCCACCTGGGCCACATCCTGACTCTCCCGTGACAAGGGCTGTGGCCACAGTTCCCATTGCACGGGCCAGGAGCCCAGGTTCCGAACGTGCAAGTTTATAGAGGAGTAGTGTGTCTCGAGCCTGTGATCCCACACTGAAGGGTTCGGAAGGGCGGGGGCCGTGAGGACTGAGAGTTCAAGGCCAGCCTAGGCTAAGTGTCTTGGCATCACTCTCGAAACAGGAAAGAAGGGAAGGGGAGGAGAGCGAGAGAGAGACGGGGGAGGGGGCAGAGAGAGAGAGAGGCAGAGAGAGGGGCAGGCAGACGGACGGACGGGCAGAATTGTGTTCTGTAACCCATCCACGGGACTCGAACTCCGGGCTCTTGGTTTCCCACCCTTCGCTTCCTCTCCCACTTCCCGTTAACAGCCGCCTAAGTACTATCCATGTGCTGTTCCGGGGCCGGGGAGCAGGGCTTTCCGCCCGAAGTCAGGGACCCCACCTCGGACTCACCTGGAATCACAGCGGCGACCAGGGCCAGGAGCAGGGGCAGCGCGGGCCTGGGGCGGGTGCGAGCCATCGCAAGCCGGGCAGAGCGAGCGCAGGCGGCCGCGCCTCGGGGCACAAGCGCTAGGTGCAGACTGGGGCGCAGCGCGGCGTCGGTCCTTTATAGTCGCTGGCCGCGGGGGGCCGAGAGGCGGTGCTGGCGGGGCCACTTTCCCGGAAACCCCGCGCCTTCCCCTCCGGAGCGAGGACTTCGGTATTTCCGGATGGAGACTGTGCCCTGGCCGAGAGGGTGGTCCTGCCTCGCTGGCCACCGTGGCCCCGGAATTTCCAAACTGAAGCAATGACGTGCTGGGGGCAGGGTGTGTGGGGCAGAGGGTGTCGGCGACCAAAGCTGAGTTCAGGAGCGAAGGCTCCGGGCCTTCTGCAGTCATGCCTCCAGGTTATGCATTGGTTAACTCATGCCTAGTTCCCTGCGCCACCAGAACGGCCATCCCCTCGAGGGGTAAACTGAGGCTCGGTGCGGGGCAGGTGTCGGAAATCAAATCCTGAACCCCCAGCTCCTTCGGGCCTCTCTAATCCACCAGACAAGCCTTAGCCAAGGAAGAGAGTTCCCTGGGATCATTTGGGGCGCCATCCGTTCAGAGCCGCCCCTCTCCCTAGGGCCATGCCCCACCCAGTCGACACTAGAGATTTTCGGGGTAGCAATCCAAGCAGGCCCGGACAGATCCGGCGTGGGTGAGCCTGCCAGGGAGCCGTCGTGCAGTCCTCACGTCCCTCCTCCCACCCACGGGTGCCCCGCCCCCGCGGCCGCGCTTCCCCTTTCTACTTTGACCCCTGGGGCGTCCTGACAGCTCCCCAGAAAGAAGGAAGAAGTCTGATCCTATCGCGTGGAGCCCTGCGCCGCCCTTCCCAGGCTGGAGGAGAAACTGAAAGAAACTGAAGGGGAGAGGCACGTCTAGGGGGGAGGGACCTGCCCTCCCCAGTCTTCTCTCCCCCTCCTTTCTCCCCTCCCTCCTTCCCCCCCTCCTTCCTCTCCCCCTTCTCTTCTCCTCTTCTCTCTCTCTCTCTCTCTCTCTCTCTCTCTCTCTCTCTCTCTCTCTCTCTCTCTCTCTCTCTCTCCCCGTCTCTTTCCTCGAGGCTAGGTGTCAAAGAGCCCAGGCTAGCTCCAAACACTCTGTAGCTGAGGATGACCTTGAACTCCAGATCCTGCCTCGTGCTCCACCATGCTTGATTATTTTAACCTTTGCTTTCTTCAGGGAAACTGAGGCAGACCCTGAACTCTCGAACCCCAGTCTTGCGACCCAGAGGCTTGAATTGGACCTCCGGCGCCCCGCCCGGGGCTTCCTGTTGTGGGACGCCCGGACAGTTGTCGTGGAGACCTGCGCTGGGCCAGGAGGTCGTGCTGCAGATGCGGAAGGGAGAGGTCGAGATGCGCGCGCTTTTCCTCCCGCGGCCGCTGCTCCTGGGACACTCCACAAACCCACGCCCGCAGCCTGGGCATTCCTAAGGAATTTCCACGGGGATCTTTTGATCTTGGGGGGCTGGGGAAGGGGCACTCAGGCCCCGCCCCGGGATGACCGTGGGAGAGTTGCAGGGTGACCTCACGGGAGGTCTGGGAAAACCCTCGGAGTGGATCTTTCTCGGATGTCACTGAGAGTCTTTTGGCCCCTGCTTCATGTGCGTGAGCCTCCAGCGCCCTAAGTTCCCATTTGCAGCCCTCAGAGCGTGGTTGTTTAAGTGGTGCCTACTGTGTGCAGGGCACCATCGTTCCCAAAGCGGAATGCTGGGAAATCCTGCTGGGGTGCTCAGCTGAGCAGTGACACTCAGAACGCAACGCTGCCGCACAGGAAAGCTCAGCAGCGCAGAGCAGCCTGTGCCTGTGGTGCTCAGGAGAGGGGCCAGAACTGCGGCTGGAGGTCAGCCTCCTCCGCTACACAGCGAGTTCAAGGCCAGCCCCACCCCAGAGTTCCTTTTCAAAAAACCATCAGCTGGGGACTGGAGGGATGGTTTAGCAGTTAAGAGCAAGTGCTCTTGCAGAGGACCCGGGTTCTATTCCCATCCCAGCTCACAACCATCTGTAACTCCAGCTCTAGGGATTCATCTGAAGTTCTCTTCCGGCATCCCCGGGCACCGGCAGGAACACACACACACACACACACACACACACACACACACAGGAGTAAACTTTAGGGCTGAAGAGATGGCTCAGCGGTTGATGATCCAAGTTCAGTTCCGAGCACCATGTCAAGCCGCAAACATGCATGTGGTACACATGCAGGCAAAGCATTCACATATAAAATAAAATTAATGATTTAAAAAATCTTTCTGGGGCTGTAGCTCGGTTAGTAGAGTGCCTATTTAACAAGCACAAAGCCTTGGCCAAGTGTGGTGGCACAGGCCCTTAGTGCCAGCACTCGGGAAGCAGGGGGGGGGGGCAGCCTGGTCTGCAGATCTAGTTCCAGGACAGCTAGGGTTACACAAAGAAACCCTGTCTCAAAAAACACACACAAACAAATAAACAAACAAGCACAAAGCCCAGGTGGCAGAAGGAGAATCAGGAATTCAAGGTTATCCTCCAGGCTACACATAAGAGCTGCCCAGACTTAAAAAAAAAAAAAAAGTATGGAGAATTATGTTGTGATTAGTGGTAAAGTAGAAAACTAAAGCGGGTGTGTGTGTGTGTGTGTGTGTGTGTGTAGAGTGTTTGATGGTTAAAAAGAATTGGTGTGGTAACAAAACATTAAAGGGACAGAGGGGCAGCCTAGTGGTTAGGAGCACTTGCTTCTCTTCCAGAGGACCTGGGTTTGGCTCCCAGTACATCCAGAGGCTCACAATTGCTTGTAACCCAAGCTCCAACTGATTCCATGCTGGCTTCTGGCTTCTGCAGACACCTGCATACACACAAGACTTTTTTGAAAATTAAAGGAGGACCTGGAAAGATAGAGAGAGAAGGCTCAGTGGTTAAGAGCACTGGCTTTCAGAGGTCCTGAGTTCAATTCCCAGCAACCACATGGTGGGTCACAGCCATCTATAATAGAATCTGATGCCCTCTTCTGGCCTGCAGGTGTACATGCAGAGCACTCATACATAAACTACAAATTAAAATAAAGAAAAAAAAATAGTTGTTGCTGTTCCAAAGAACTCTTGTTCAGTTTCCAGGACCCACATGGTAGCTCACAACTGTCCATAACTCTGGTTAGAGAGAATCTGGTGCCCTCTTCATGAGTCGCAGACACACACTCAGTGCATGCATATACGTACAGGCAAAATGCTTATATAAGGAAAATAATTTTTTTTTTGAGATAGGGTTTCTCTGTGTAACCCTAGCTGTCTTGGAACTCACTCTGTAGACCAGGCTGGCCTCGAATTCAGAGATCTGTCTGCATCTGCCTCCTGAATGCTGGGATTAAAGTGGTGGTATGAGCTACCACTGCCCAGCTTAGTTTTTAAATATTTCATGTGTATGGGAGTTTTGTTTGCATGTCTATGTACCACATGTGTGCAATGCCCATGGAGGCCAGATGAGGGCATCAGATCCCTTGGAATTAGAGTTACAGATGCTTGTGAACAACCATTTGAGTGGTGGGAATTGAACCCTGGGTCCTCTGGAATAGCAGTAAATACTCAACTACTGAGCCATCTCTCTAGCCCTCCCCCCATTTTTTAAATAAAGCACTGGGAAGGCAGAGGCAGGAGGTTCTCTGTGAGCTTCAGGCCAGCCACAGCTACATAGTGAGATCTGGTCTTAAACAAAACACCGCTTTAGAAAAAAAAAAAAAAAAAAGAGCATGGCAGAGTTCCAACACAGCCAGGGTTACACAGAGAAACCCTGTCACAAAAAAAAGAAAGTGTGTGTGGAGAGAGAGTGCAACAGTTAGGAGCACTGGCTGCTCTTCCAGAGGTCCTGAGTTCAATTCCCTGCAACCACATGGTGGCTCACAGCCATCTACAATGAGATCTGGTGCCCTCTTCTGGCAGACAGGTGCACATGCAGACAGAGCACTCATGCATTTAAAAAAAACAAAACACACACACACACACACACACACACACACACACACACACACACACACACACACAAAACGAACAAAACTAGGTGGTGGTGACACATGCCTTTAATCCCAGCACTGGAGAGGCAGAGACAGGTTGATTTCTATGACTTCAAGTCCAGCCTTGTCTATAGAGAAAGTTCCAGGACAGCCAAGGCTACACAGAGAAACCCTATCTCAGGAAAAAAAAAAAAAAAAAAAAAAAAAAAAAAACGTTAGAGGATAACCTGGTGTATATATGAGACCCTGCCTGGGTGTTCCACTGGACGTGTCTTGGGCTTGAATCCATTCCCAGGCTAGACCCACTGGACTTGTTGAGGCCTGGGAACGAGGCCAAGGGCAATTCTTGGTCCAGGTCTGAGATCCTGGGAGGGCCAGGCGAGGGTGGAAAGGTAAGAGGCAATGGACTTCGGAGAAGCAGTTCTAGAATTACATTCCTTTGCAGTTTCCTGTCCTGTCCTGTGCCTCTGTCCTGTGCCTCAGTCTGCAGGAAGGGCATGACTTCCTCCCTGGTGCCAAGTGGTCTCACAGAAACTAAGGAATGTTCTGAAACTCCCGGCCTCAGTCGGTGACATTACTCTCTGAATTCTGGTGGCTCCACCTTGCCGTCCTCCTTTCTGGAGCCTGAGCCGCCTCCGTTTTTATTTAGTTACTTTGAGATAGGCTCTTGGTCCCTGTGGTCCAGACTGGCCTGGCCCTCCGCAGCTTCCGCTCCAATACTCCGGAGCCGGGACTACAGGCCTGCACTACCCCACCCTCCTGAGATTCCCACAGCTGAGTGAGTTGTAGGTGAACATTCTACCAGCTGAGCCACATGCTCAGCCCTGGTGTTTTGTTTCTTGAGACAAAGTCTCATGTAGCTCAGGCTATACTCAGACTTACTATGTAGCCCAGGGTGACATTAATCTCCCAGTCCCCCTGCCTCAGTTTCCCATGTGCATTCACCACCTTCCTGGCTACATCTAATGACTTGAAAGTACATTCTAGACGCAGTCTCACTTTCTGAGGATGGCTTTTCCTCCTGGAGCTGTCAGGGGTCTCAGGAGTTGAGGGACGGGCTCTGGCTTGTTTGTAGGCCTGGGGGGGGGGTCTCACCGCTTTCTGATGTGGTGGAACTGCAGGGGTGTCTAGTATGTCCCTGCGGATGTGACCCTCCACCTCAGTGCTTTTAGCTGCACAAGAGGAACAGACAGTAGCAGTGGCCAGCACACCCTGGGCAAACATCAGCACACCTTTAACTTATTCCAGTGGTTCTTCAGTGGGATTCTCTTTGTGGGGGTGGGGGGATTGTTGTTGTTGTTTGAAACAGGGTTCCTCTGTGTAACGGCCCTGGTTGTCCTGGAACTCGATTTGTAGACCAGGCTGGCTCTGCTTCCCAGGTGCTGGGATGAAACGCATGCACCACCACTGCCCGGCTGATTTTGTGTGTTGTAGCCTGGCTGACCTGGAACTCACTTGTAGATCAGGTTGGCCTTCAACTCAAAGATCTGCCTACCTCTGCCTCCCGAGTGCTGGGATTAAAGACCTGTTTTGTTTTGTTTTTCTGAGCAGAGAAAACATACATTTATTAAGGAATAATGAGAAAGAACCCCCAAGGGTGAGGAGTCCAAGACAGGAACACTCTTCTTTAGTGTTTTTGAAATAGGGTCTATGGTAGCCCAGGCTGGCTTCAAGCTAAGGGTGACTTTTCCAACCTTCACCCCTGCTTCTGCCTTGGTGCTGGAATGACAGGTGTGTACCACCATGCCTGCCTGGCCTATGTAGCCCAGGCTATGCTTAAAATTGCAGTTCTCCAGCCTCAGCCTCCTGGGGCTGCACTAGAGCAGTGTACCACGCGGGCTTCTGTGGCCTTTGCTTTTCTAGTTACAATGTCAACACATCTCGGGTTATCTTCAGGCAGAAGAGGGCTGGCAGCCACACGGTGCGGGTGGGACCGAGGCTGTCTGGCTGTACGTATACCAACAGAAGTTCTAGTCAACGTTGGTTCTCTCTGTGGAGCCCCACCCACTCTCTGGGGGCTCATTTTTCCTTGTTTATTTTTGTGTGCATTGGTGCTTTGCCTGCATGTGTGTCTGTGTGAAGGCATCTGATCCCCTGCAACTGGAGTTACAGACACTTGTGAGCTGCCATGTGGGTGCTGGGAACTGAACCTGGGTCCTCTGGAAGAGCAGCCAGTGCTCTTAACAGGTGAGCCACCTCTCCAGCCCTCACTTTCCCTTTTTAAACCTACGTTCTCTTTGCTAAAAATAAATAAAACAAAACAACCAAACCAGACACAGTTGCTTGTGCCTGAAGTCTTTGTACTTGGGAGATACAGCCGCTCCCTAGAAACCCTGTGAGGGGCGGGGTGCAGCTCAGGGTTAGAGTGCCCATCCAGACACAAGACCTTGGGTTCTATCTCCAATACCACAGGAAAAAAAAATTTTTAAGCCAATTTATTTTTATTTTTATTTATTTATTTGGTTTTTCGAGACAGAGTTTCTCTGTGTAGCTTTGACGCCTTTCCTGGAACTCATTCTGTGGCCCAGGATGGCCTTGAACTCACAGAGATCCACCAGGCTGCTTCCCCCGAGTGCTGGGATTAAAAGTGTGCACCCCCACCGCCCCACCCTTTTAATTTTTCTTAACTTATTTTATGTACTCTGTCTACATGCCATGTTTGCCCTGGTGCTAGCAGAGGCCAAATGAGGTCGTGTGGCTCTTCTGGAACTGGAGCTGAAGATGGTTATGAGCTGCCGTGTGGGTGCTGGACTCCAACTCTGGTCTTCTGGGAGAGTAGTCGTCACTGCCAAACCATCTCTCCAGTCCAGTTTTTTTTTTTTTTTAAACTGAGAATATAACCAGGTGGTGGCCCACACCTTTAATCCTAGCACTTGGGAGGCAGAGAAAGAGGCAGGTGGGGATCTCTGTGAGTTCGAGGCCAGCGTGGTCTACAGAGAGAGAATTCTAAGACAGCCTGGTCTACACGGAGAAACCCAGTCTTGAAAAACAAAAACAATAACAATAAAAAGCAAATACTGAGAATACTGTCGTGGTGTCTTTTTTGTTGTTGTTGTTGTTTTGTTTTTGTTTTTTTTTTTTGAGTTTTTTCGAGACAGGGTTTCTCTGTGTAGCTTTGCACCTTTCCTGGAACTCACTTGGTAGCCCAGGCTGGCCTCGAACTCACAGAGATCCACCTGCCTCTGCCTCCTGAGTGCTGTGATTAAAGGCGCGTGCCACCACCCCCCGGCCTGTCGTGGTGTCTTTAAACAGATTTATTTGTTTTATCATAAGAACAGGAGACATTGGCTTGTCTGATTCTGGGCCTGAAGCTGTCAGAAGCAGCCTACGTGGCACACAGGTGGCAGACCCTCCTAGGGGTGAATGCAGGCTGCTAGCTTGGCACCCACACACACACTCCAGCATCTGCCTCAGCAGGAAGAAGTTCCTCCTGGCAATTTGGTTTTTTTTTTTTTTTTTTTGAGACAGGGTTTCTCTGTAGCTCTGGAGCCTGTCCTGGATCTCGCTCAGAAGCCCAGGCTGGCCTCATACTCACAGAGATCCACCTGCCTCTGCCTCCCAAGTGCTGGGATTACAGGCGTGGGCCACCACCGCCCAACCCTCCTGGCAATTTGTATTGGCAGCCCCAAGGCTGCCATCAAAGCAGGTTGTGAGCCCCGGAGGAAAGGCACCTAGGATGAATAGCCTAAGAGTTGATAGAATCACGCACGCGCGCGCGCGCGCACACACACACACACACAGTGACCACCTCCATTTCCAAGTATTGTGAAAAACAGGGTTCATTTTTAATGTGACAAAAGAGATCCCCAGGGAGGCATTCTTCTTGGCTCTGTGCAGTTAATCTCCTGGCACCAAGGCTCAGCAGCTTCCAGGGAAGAGCTTTTCTTGCAGGATTGCTGGTGGGCTGACTTGGCCCCCAAGTGGGGTGGGCCTCTATGTGACCAGGGCAGGGTTAGGGGAAGTCACTGTAGGGCAAGCGGAAGGGGTAGAGTGGAGTGTATCTTGAATCCTGCCAGAGTAGCTTGTCCTCCAGGAAGGCGACGGAAGGCAGGGTGAGGACCAGAGTCTGGTGTTTGAGCATGCTGTACACATTCAGGCCTGGGATGTGAGGGCATGGTCAGGGTGTGGCTGCCCTCTAGTTCAGCCCCAAGTCCATCTTATCTGAAGCCTGAGCCCTTGCCCTCCTCTGGTGTACACTGCTGGTCTTCAGATCTCACACCAGCGGCTGAGGAACTACCTGCCTTCACATCTGCCCAGCATTTGACGATGACCCCCCCCCCACATTCCAATGAGGAGGACACAGGAAGTGGATAAACACACTGTATCACTGGGAGACCAGAGTCAGCAGGAGGGGAGGAAAAGGAGAGCTCAGGTGCTCATGCTCGCCCTCTGCAGGCTCTTCGTGGAAGAGACGGACAGATGTGCTTTAACAGAGTGCTTCTTTCAGAGGGCACCACTGGAGCAGCTGAAGGCGGGAGGATTGGCCCTGGACCCTGGCTTCCACCCCAGCACCATAACTAAATGGTAAACTCTTGGACACGTCATCCAGTCATGTGTGACAGGTACAGGGGATCTGTGCTACTGGGCTGAGAGCTGGCCCATCACTCACCGACTGCAGGGATCAGGTTGAAGCTCTTGAGCCCAGAGGTGGCCTCCACCACGTTCTTGGGCATCTCCTCATGTTCCCTGGAACAGATGGAGGCTGCGAGTGAGCCTGGCAGGACACAGGAGACTTGGCCCCCCTTGCCCACCTTGCCCTGTGCCCTCACAAGTCTACAAGGAGCACGGAACTCCCCCAGTGGCGGTACTGGGCCAGCTCTGTCAGGTACTGAGGGTCTGCAGTGGGCAGCTCCAGGGAATCCACGATGTGTAGGTCATCCTGCGGAGAAAAACGGGATTTTGAGCTCTGTGCTAGGACCCCCAGGTGCCAGCCGTTTCCCTCCCAGCTCTACTGTACCATACCTGCATCAGCTTGACAGTCAGGGCCACCTTGAGGCCCAGTGCCCGCACTTTCATGGGCAGCATGTAGTAGTAACTTGTAGGGCCCCGGGGACCATGGGCTACGCCTCCTGCAGGGACAGTGCTGTGTCAACAGGTGCTGGTCGCTGCTAGGCTGGGAGGTCAGAAATCAGCCTGATGCCTGAGACCAAGTGCTGGAGCGGGCGATGAACAGTGGCTGGAGGAGCTGGGGGTGGGGGGCAGATCTCACTAGGTACCATGGGAAGAGTGGGAAAGAGACTGGACAGGAGGTGGGGAGGAGAGGGCCTGTGAACATGCATGAGGGTAGTCATCCAACTCTGGTATAAGAAACTGAAGTAGAAAGAGTTCAAGACCAGCGTGGGATGCACAGCAAGACCCGGTCTCAAAAGAAAAAAATTAACAACCAAGTTATCAAAAGGAAGGGGAGGGTTAGGGCTGTGGCTTGGCTGGAGAGGGCTTGCCCTGCGTGCACAGAACCTTGGGTCCACCCCCAGCACTGCAGGAGCTCTGTCCCTCACTGCTCAGCATGCCTGGGTTCCAGTGCATGGAACTGTCCCAGTGGGCTACTAACCTGGGGACTCAGGTGTGTCTTATCATGGCAGCTGTGGGTACCTGTGGAAAGGGTCTCTGGGACTCGGGCTCCACTCACCTCCCCGCCATAGGGGGGAACGGATGCTGCCATGCCGGGCACGGCCACTGCCCTTCTGTCGCCAGGGCTTGCGGCCACCACCACTCACCTCAGCCCTGGTCTTGGTCTTGGCGTAGCTCTGTTGAGTACAAAGAGAGTGGGGTGGGGCCCAGACCATGGCAGTGAGGACTGTCAGGGGACAATGTGGAGCACCTAGGGAGGGATGGGGGAGGAAAGGGACGGAGCCCCTCCCTTTCGAGGTAGGGCCATGCTGCCCAGTTCACAGGAGCACCGGTCATTTCTGAGCACTAGCCTGCTGGACTGAGACCAAGGCCTCCCTCTACAGCCCAGGCTGACTCTGAACTTTCAATTTCCCCTCCTCAGCCTGTGGAGTGCTGCATTACAGGCAGGGCCATCACACCTGGGTCCTTGTTGATTCCTGAATGTTCTTGGCACAAAACTCTTTGCTCTCACTGACTAAAGGGTAATAATACTAGGCTCTGTGTGGTCTTTTCCACAGACTAGTCACACATGCTGTCCCCATTAATGCCCTGTCAGCTAGTTAAGTCGGGCTATAAGTAGAGTAAGTTCAATGTCCCTTTATGTCTGGAGCATGGCTCAGCAGCAGAGCACCTGTCTACATCTCTAATGAGGGGCTGGTGATGTGGCTTAGTAGTAGAAATTCCCAAGTGAGAGTGTGGTGGCTTATTAACAGAGCAACTGCCCAACTTTTGAGGCTCTGGGCTCATTACCCAGTACACAGCATTAAGTACCCAGTACCCAGTACCCAGCACTAAGTACCTCTCTCTGGAGAGAAGATGTGTGCCCAGGCTAACTACTGATTTTTGTTCACCTCTCCCACTAGACTGTGAGTCCTCAGGGGCAGGGATGTGCTGAGTTGCAGATCCCCTAACATAATACCCACAGTGATGGGTGCCGAGGCATGATCTGAGAAGCGACCTGCCTCTGAATGGTACGGGCAGATAAAGCCTGAGGCGGGCTGTTTCCAGAGAGCACTCTCACGGGCCTCGGAGCCCAGTGGGGAGCTCTGCCATGCTACTCAGGACACTCACGATTCTCTTGAAGTTCTTCTGCCAGGTGGCAACCTGGTGCAGAATGTCCAGCCTGGAAAAAGGGAAGGGAGACCTAAGAGGGACACCCCAATTGAATCCCCCATACCTGCACCCCGGTAAAGGAAAGCTGGCTCTTCCTCTGGATGTTCAGGACCCTAAGTCCTCCCCTGACCACAGCTGACACCACCTCAACTCAGCAGTCTATGTGCCACGGCGTCCAGCCAGGCCTGGTGGCTATGCCTGACCTCCTGGTATTCAAGAGGTTACGGCAAGAGGATGGAAAATTAAAGGTGCTTCATGGTAAGACTCTGCCTCTAAAAACCAAAGAGTGGAGTCAAACATCAGAACCTTTGTACCTGTATCTCACTGAAATGCTCTGGTCTTGGCTGGTTTCAGCAGGTTCCAAGCTCAAAGTACCAAAGAGGTGTGTGTGTATGTGAGGGGAGGGAGGCTGGAGAGATGGCTCAGTGGTTAAGAGTACTTGCTGCTCTTGTAGAGGGGGTCCAATTCCTGGCACCCACAACAGCACACAGCTGGTTTAACTCCAGTCCTGACCCCTTCCCTTCTGGGCCTCTGAGAGCACTGCACACATGTGGTGCACATACACATTCAAAAAAAAAACACTTTACACATAAAATAAAAATCTCCCTTTCTCTCTTTTTGGTTTTTCAAGACGGGGTTTCTCTGTGTAGTCCTGGCTGTCCTGGATCTCACTCTGCAGACCAGGCTGGCCTCCAAGTCACAGAAATCCACCTGCCTCTGCCTCCTGAGTGCTGGGATTAAAGGCGTGCACCACCACGGCACAACTAAGTCTGGTCTTTTTATCAGTCATTTTTGAAAATGTTAATTCATGTATTTTTATTTTTACATCTGGTGTCATATAGCTCGGGCTGGCCTGGAACTCACTTTGCAACCTTGACCGTTAATTTCTCTATCCTATCTCAACTCTCACAGTGCTGGGATTGGAGGTGTGGGTTCTTAGGACCGTTGTCTGCAATAGTGGAAGGGAACCGGGGCCTCGTGCATGCTAGGCAAGCCCTCCAACTGTGCACATCTACTGCTCTAGTAATCAACGTTTCCAGAGAATTTCCTGTGTGCTACATTAATCTACCTAGTCATCACTCAACTTCCTGAGGACGGATACGAGGGACCCAGCACACGAGAGTAAGGCAGGACGTAACAGCTCCGGGTGGCTGTAGGGCTGTGTCCTTCGTCCTCCCGCCCCGCGGCAAAGTCCTGCCAGTGCAGCCTGCACTCACCGGGGCGCCGTGGCAAACACATCAGGGTGCAGCTCTGCCAGGCCGACGCGCTCCGGCTCGAAGCCTCGCAGCGACTCAACCCAGGCCTGCACCGGGCGCCGGTGCGCCGGGATCCGAAGCTCGCACTTGCGCAACACGGGATCTAGGAGGCCTGGGGGTCGGGGAATGAGTGAACAAGGGTCAGGAACAAAACCCAACACTTCCGGTGCATCCTGCCCAGCTCTGTGCCAAGATGTGATCCCGGCGCCTCACCCACGTTATCCCCCGGCTCCGAGCTCTCGGCTGGCCGCGTCGCGTCCTCCGCTAGCGAGCTGAGGACCTGGAAACGATGGGCGTTTAGTTAGGGGTGCTCCCCGAGGGTTCTCAACCTCTGACCTCCGACCCTGACCTCAGCCTGGTCCTACCCGGGAGCCAGAAGGTCGAAGCCAGGCCTGCGAAGCGGCCCGGCACAACCGCAGCATCGCGGCGCAGATCGCACAGCGGAGCTCAGCCCGCCGGACGCTCGCGGCGAGCGCTGATGACGTCAGGAACGGCGACTCCGCGGCCCTCCGCTCCAGAACCCGCAGCTTTGCGGAGGCCCCCGGGAGCCATGAACAGCAGGAAGCCCCGCCCCTTACGAGCGCGGCGCCGGAAGTTAACCAATGAGGTTGCTCGGCCCCAGAGACGCGCTTCTGCTTCAGCCAATGAACCTCAAGGATAGGTGGAAGGGGAGCCGACACGCCCAGAGCTGGGTGGTACCTGAGCAATAAGCGTTCATTTTTATTTTAATATTTTTTTTATTTTTTGGTATTCTGAGACAGGGTTTCTCTGTGTAGTTTTGGTGCCTGTCCTGGATCTCGCTCTGTAGCCCAGGCTGGCCTCGAACTCACAGAGATCCGCCTGGCTCTGCCTGGCCATGGTCAGGCAATTTTTTTTTCCAGTGTTAATCTTTTGGTTGACTTTGGATAAGCCTCTCGTGCCACGCTCCTTATTTTGACTACAACTTTTCTGTGTCCAACTTCCCCCCTTTTACCGTTATTGATATGAACTGATGTTTGTCTTTTAGAGTCAGGGTCCCACTCCTGACTAGCTTGGAACTCACCTTTTAGCCCTGGGTAGCCTCGAACTCACAGAGATCCACCTGATTTTGCTTCCTAAATACTGAGATTAAAGATGTGTGCCAGACTAGGGGTAATGATGTACGCCTTTAATCCTAGCACTCGACGGGAAGAGGCAGGCAGATCTCTGTGAGTTCGAGGCCAGCCTGGTCTATATAGTGAATTCCAGGACAGGCAAAGTGAGATCCTATCTGGAAATTAGAAGGAGGAGGAGGAGGAGGAGGAGGAGGAGGAGGAGGAGGAGGAGGAGGAGGAGGAGGAGGAGGAGGAGGAGGAGGAGGAGGAGGAGGAGGAGGAGGAAGAGAAGAAGAGTGTGCCAGAAGACATCTGGCTTCTCTTCTTTGCTGTTTCAATATATGAGTATTTTAATATTTTAAATTTATTTTTGTGTATGAGTGTGTAGGTCAGGATAACTCTAGGGAGTTGGAGCTTTACCTTCCACCTTGTTGATTAAACTCAGGTCCCTTGGTTTGGCAGCAAGCCACCTAACCTGCTGAGATTTCTTTTCTTTTTTTTTAAACAAGGCGTCTCTGTGTAGCTCAGGCTGACCTTGAGTTGAGAGTCTACCTCTCTCAGTTTCTGGAGTGCTGGATTGCCAGTGGCACACACCACTGTGTTCACATGCTCAGAAAAGCCTAATTTTATGTTTTCCCCCCTTTTGGTGTGTGACAGGGTCTGATGCAGCTCAGGCTGGCCTTGAACTCTATGTAGTCTAGGATAACCTTGAGCTTCCGATTCTCTTGCCTCCACCTCCACAGTCTCCTCTTTCCAATCCTGAAGACTCCAGGCAGAAACTTTCAGTATTTCTTTTCTTTCTTTTTTTAAAATTTGTCTTTATTTTGTGTGTATGGGGCTTTGGCTTGACAGGTATATCAGTGTTTGGTTGTTGCCCCTGAAGGCTAGAAGAGAGGGTATCAGATCCCCTGGACCTGGAGCTATGACATGGACATCACTGCCATGTGGGTGCTGGGAATTGAACCCAGGTCCTCTGAAAGAGCAGCCAGTGCTCTTAACCGCTGAGCCATCCCTCCAGCCCGCTTTCAGTATTTCTTAGGCCTATTTAGATTCTCCAGGGCTGGCTATCACCCTCTGGAATACCTCCCGTCAATGCTGTGTAATCCCCACCACCACCGCCACCACACACACACACACACACACACACACACACACACACACACACCTAATCCAGGATCATGCCCCCTGTCACACCTTCCAGGACTCTCCCAGGAGGGGGCCGGGAGTCATGGGATGAACAGATCTGGATCACCTCACTAAGGTCTTCTCCAAAAAAATAATCTAAATGATCAAGGTTATAGTATTGTCTCTTTCCACACTTGACCTTCAGAGGGCGCTGAGAGCCCACACATGGCTCACCGCTGTCCACTGTGAGGTCTGGACAGAACTTAAGACATGGAACAAGTGGTCTCTGGGCCAACCACCTTTTCATCCCCTGGGTAATGGGGAAATAGACTTTGGTGAAATGAGGGATACAAAGGTGGGATCCCTAGCACTGGATGAAAACTCAATAACCAGCATTGGTAATTCTGACACTGCGGAGCCTTGTGATCAAAGAGACAAGAAAAGACCAAGGCAGAGGCAGGTGGATCTCTGAGTTCAGACCACCTTGGTCTACATGGCGAGTTCCAGGCCAGTCAGGGCTACACAGTGAGATTCTGTCTCAAACAACACAAAACAAAACTCCCAAACCCAACCGTACACACAACCAAACTAAAAACAAAAAACAAACCAACAGGAGCCACGACACACTGATGGGGCAGACTGGAGAATTTAATTATTGGGCTGTATATGGGGAGGGTTGTTGTTCTTTCTGCATCTACTATTAATTTATTTATTTAGAGACTGGTCTCATGTAGCCCAGGCTAGCTGAGGATGACTGTGAGCTGACCTTCCTGACTCCACCTCCCCAGCGCTGGGATGGCTGTCTGTGCTACTGTGGCCTGTGTGTGTGGTGCTGAGGCTGGACTCTAGGGCCTCCTGCTTGTTAGGCAAGTACCCTGTGCAGCCCCAGCCTGATTGATATACATTTTATGGACATTTCTAGGATATACTATTAAATTTCCTAATCGACTCTATTAAACAGTGGTGGACTAGTAGGCATGAAGTCCTTGGCTCTAGCCCTGGCATTACAAAGAGAAGAATGATTTGTTCTAGCCAAGGTGTTTTGTGTGTGTGTATGTGCAAGCATGCACATGTATGCCAAGCAGCACATGTGGAGGTCAGAGGACAACTTTGGGTCGTTAGTCCTTGCCTTCTACCATGTAGGTTCTAGGGATCGAACTCAGGCTGTCAGACTTGGCAGCAAGCACCTTTGTCCACTAAGCCTTCTCACTGGCCCCAGAACCCAGTGTTTTGGAGTCTGTTTTAATTATTAACATTTATTTATTTATTTGGGTTTGGGGCACACACGTGGGTGTGGAGGTCAAAAGACAGCTTGTGGGAACTGGTTCTCTCCTAGGTCTTGAACTCAGATGTCAAGCTCGGCAGGAAGCTCCTTTGCCTGTGGAGTCCTCTTGACAGCCTGAGCCCAGGTTTTGCGTGCAAAAACCCGGGTTTCTCTATGTAGCTCTGGCTGTTCTGGAGGAACTCACAGAGATCCACCTGCCTCTGCCTCCTGAGTGTGGGATCTTTAATCCCATGCCTTTAGCGTGGGCCACCCTGCCTGGCTGTAGCCACCTTTTAGTTTCCTCTTCAGTGAGAACCACACATGTGGTGTGTGTTTCTGTGCGGCTGATTTATAACACCTCCTCTTCCACCCACAAGTACAGTGACAGGGCTTTACTCTGCATGCTGAATAACATTCCGTAAGCATAGAGACCACATTCTCCTCCTCTCTTCTCTTTCCTCTCTCTCTCTCTCTCTCCTTCTCTCTCTCTCTCTCTCTCTCTCATTCATTCATTCATTCATTATTTCTTTCTTTCTTTCTTTTTTTTTTTTTTTGAGACAGGGTCTCACTACGTAGCACTGGTCTAGAGCTCACTAGTCGGCCAGGCTGGCCTGGACACCAGAGATCCTGGTGCCTCTGTCTCTGAGGTGCTGGGATTAAGGGTGTGGAGCCATGCCCGCTTCTTTCTTTTGTGGAGGGCATGCCTAGTCCTCCTGTTCTTAGTGTGTGAGCGGGTGTGAGCAGGTGTGAGGGTGGGTGTGCAGCCTGGTACGCAGTGCAAAGGTCGAGGCTCAGTCCACCTCAGTCCCCTTCACCTTAGTTTTGGAGGCAGGGTTTCTCACTGAATCTGGAGCTCTTGATTCAGCCAGGCTGGCCGGCCGGTGAGCCCAAGGCTCTTCTTGCCTCAGCCTCCCTAGTGCTGGGACACCAAGCACTGCCACTGGCCTTTTCTTCCTCCCTCCCTCCCTTCCTTCCTTCCTTCCTTAGATTTATTTATTATGTATACAATGTTCTGCCTGCAGGCCAGTAGAGGGCACCAGATCTCATTACAGATGGCTGTGAGCCACCACGTGGTTGCTGGGAATTGAACTCAGGACTTCTGTGCAGTCAGTGCTCTTAACCTCTGAGCCATCTCTCCAGCCCCGCCCCTGGCTTTTCCTACGGGTTGGGTTGGGATCTGAACTCAGGTCTCCACGCTTGCCCAGCAAACACTCTACTAACCGAGCCTCCGCCCCAGCTCCCCAGTCCTTTTTTATGTTCAGTCTGAAACAGTTTCCCAGTTTCCCAGGCTGGCCTCGGGCTTACTATACAGCCCAGGCTGGCCTCCTGATTGTATTGCTCCCGTCTCCCCCTCTGGCATGACTGAGATTTCAGGCCTGTACCACCATACCCTAACCCCACCTTTTCTTTATTCATTTATCTGTCAAAAGACACCTCAGTTGACTTCACACACTGGCTGCAATAAATCTGAATGGAACCTGAGGAAACAGCTCAGTTGGCACAGTGCTTGTAACTTAGTTGGTAGAGTACTTGTGGTTTAGTTGATGTAGTACTTATAACTTAGTTGGCACAGTTCTAGTTCATAATTTTGTAGCTAGAATGCCTACCTAGCCTCAAGAAGGCCCTGGGTTCAATGCCCAGCACTGGAAAAACTGGATGAGAGGCAACCCTGTTAATTTCAGAGGAGGAAGCAAGATGACCAGCTTTGGCTACAGTGAATTCCAGGCCAGGCTTGGCTACATGAGACCCTGTTCTCCCCTCCCCAGGACGAAGAGGACCCCAGCAAATGGCTCAGTGGTAAAGGCACTTGCTTCACCAGCCTGACAACCCAGGTTCAGTCATCAGAAGCCACGTGTGGTGGAAGGAGAAACGATCCCCACAAAGCTGTCTTCTGACTCCCTTAATACCCCCACACCACACACACACACACACACACACACACACACACACACACACACACACGCACGCACACACGCACACGCACACATGTACGCCATAATGAGAAATGTGTTTTAGGACGAGGAATACAGATAAATAGACGCTGAAGTTAGGGACCTCCTTGACACAGCAAGTTATTTTTCGTTGCTCATGTACCCAGTGTGGCACAGTAGGGTCATATGTTGATGCTATTTTTATGTTTTGAGGAACCTTCCTTCTGTTTTCCATAAGAACCCTGCTCATTTGCATTTTCCCCACTGGTGAGTTCCCCTTTCTCTGCATCCCCAGGAGGTCCCTTGATCTCTAGCCTCTTCTGCTATGGTCCCGCTATCTGAGGAGTGATGCCTTCTTCTTGTGGTTTTGATTTGCATCTGATTGCCGACAGTGGGCACACTGTCATATCGTCTTTGCAAGCTTACTTTGTGGTTTTTATTTTGTTTTATGTATTTTTAGTTTCTTTTCTTTTCTTCCTATATAGACTAGACTGGTCTCAAACTCCCAGAAATCTGTCTGCCTCTGCCTCTCAAGTGCTAGGATTGAAGGTGTATCTCACCATACCTGTCTATTTTTATGTTTTAATTATGTGTGTGTGCGTGTTTATTTATATGCCTGAGTGCAGTGGGCACAGAGCCTGGAAGAGGTGAAGGATCTCCTGGAACTGGAGGTACAGGTGGTTTCCAGCCACCCAGTGTGGGTGCTGGGAGTCAAACTTGATCCCACAAACTCTGGGAGAGCAGCAAGCGCCCTTGTTCCCTGAGCCATCTCTTCAGCCCCAATATCGTCATTTAAAAGTTCTTTTAGGGGCTGGAGAGCTGGCTCAGCTGTTAAGAGCACTGGCTGCTCTTCCAGAGGATCAGGTTCAGTTCCCAGCACCCAAATGGCGATGCACAGCCATCTGTAACTCCAGTTTCAGGGGATCATGTCCTCGTCTGACGTCTGCAGGGACCTCATGAATCTAGTGCACATGTAGGCAAAACACTGATGCACGAGGAAAAAATCTAACAATTTGTTGTCTTTTTTTTTTTTTTTTTAAGACAAGGTTTCTCTGTGTAGCCCTGGCTGTCCTGGATCTCTCTCTGTAGCCAGGCTGGCCTCAAACTAAGAGATCCGCCTGCCTCTGCCTCCCGAGTGCTGAGATTAAAGGCATGCACCACCACCGCCCAACTCTAAAAATGTTTTTCAAAAAAGCTTTTTGATCCTTCATTTTGTGGGATTTCACTTGTTTTGTCTATTTCTCTCTCACTCTCTGTGTGTGCAGTTATCTGTCTGTTTGTCTGTTTGAATAGGGTCCTGCTTAGCGCAGGTTGGCTTTGAACTCCAAAGTCTCCTGCCTCTACTTCCCCAGTCCTGGGATTACAGGCCTGTGCTAACATGCCTTGCCCTTTTGTGTGTTCACTGGTTATTCACACACCCGATGAAGAACACTGCACAAATACAGAAGGAACTACCTGCCGTGGTGCCCACCTGTGACCCCACCACTAGGCAGACAGAGGCAGGAGGATTGCCTCAAGTTTGAGGCCAGCTTGGTGTTGATAATGAGTATCGACCGAGCTGCAGTGGGAGACCCTGTCTCAAAAACCAGAACAAGGGCCGGTGAGATGGCTCAGCAGGTAAAGGCGCTGACTGCCAAGCCTGATGACCTGGTCCGACCCCTTAGATTAGACTCGAGAGGTAGAGAGGAAAGAACCAACTCTTGCAGGCTGTCCTCTGACCTGCATGTGTGCACTGCGCCATGTTGCTCCCCCCCCCCCATAAACAAATAAAGAGCAGACAGGAACGAAATACAAAGAACATGAGTCCAGCATGCGGGAAGCCCGGGCTCTGGGTCAACCACAGCACAGCAGTGACAGAATGAAAAACTGTCTTTTACAGTGTGCTCCGTGACGACACTACAAACAGCCATGAGTTTCTCTTCCCAACCACTGTATGAACTATTTGTGTGGTTGTGTAGGTGTGTACCTTCAGATGCAATTGTGTGTTTAGAGGTGTGTCCACACATCTGTGTGTGGAGGCCAGAGAATAACATCCTGTGTGTTTTCCTTAGGCACCCTCCTGCTTATTTGTTCACTTTTGAGATGGGGTTTCATATGTAGCCCAGGCTAGCATGGAACTTGCTATGTAGACCAGGCTGGCCTCAAACTAAGAAATCCACTTGCCTCTGCCTTTCCAGTGCTGGGATTAAAAGCCTGTGGCACACTCAGCTTCAGGTCTGCCTGTGTGTCAAGCACTTTATCCCTATGCCCTCTCCCTCGTTCCCTAGTTTGTGAAAAATTAAAGACATTACTACATATTTCACAAATAGGAACTCTATACTTCACACAATAAATGCACATATATGAACCTTACAGTTTTATTAAGTGTATTTATGTATGTACATATGCAGGTCACAGCATACATGTAGAGGTCAGAGGTCACCTGTGGAAGTCTGTTCTCTTCCACTATGTGGTTCTTGGGGATGTAGCTCAGCTCACCAAGCTTGTGGCAAGCACTTTCTGGTTTTCTTTTATTTTGAGAGAAGGTCTCATGTAGTCCCAGCTGGCCTTAAATGTCTCATCCACCTGCCTCTGCCTCCTCAGTTCTGGGATCAGAGGTGTGCACTACCAGTTCATTTTTTTTTTTTGTTGGCTTCTGGGTTTTGTTTTTGAAATGGGATCAAGTTGATCCAGGTTGGCCTTGAACTCACAGTGATCCTCCTGCCTCAGCCTCCCACGTTCTGGGATGACAGGTGAGAACCACCATGCCCAGTCCCCTGGTGATGTTTCCCAGGCAGACTGGAATGTTTGCCTGTGCTGGGAAAATCTTGGGTTTATGTCGCACAGCGGAATGTCTAGTAGTCAATTAACGACTTATCCGCCACCTGCTGTTCCCTGCAGGGACAGCTCCACAGAGGTAGAATGAGGGGGCAGAATCGGGGTGAGGGGTCAGTGCAGTGAGGGGTCAGTGCTTTTTCTGAGAACAATCCTTGCTCTGTGTGAGGACTCCTCTCCACCACCCTGGCAATAGTGGGGGGCCCTGGACACTTGAGCTGCTGCCCACTGGCTCCACTCCCAGCCCCCTGCCCCCTGTCCATGAGGACTTTGATCTGAAGATAAAATGTACGCCCCGCTGAGGGAGTGAGCACAGGAAGCTGGGCAGGGGTGAGGGTTTGGGGACGTGGTCCAGCCAGGAAGAGCACTTGTTCTGCCAGAGGAAGATCTGAGTTAAAAACCCAGCACCTGCTCAGAAAGCTGGGTGCGGCATCTCATGCCGGTAACCCACGCACTGGGGAGCAGAGAGTGGTCCCTAAGAGCTCCCTGGCACATCAGCCTGGCGGAAACGGTGAGCTTCCTGTTCAGTGAGAGTTTGTCTCAAGGGAATGGAGCTGAGAGAGTGATGGAGGAGGGCACCCCGCGTTCTCTTCTGGCCTCTGCAGGTGGGCACGGGGAGGGTGCACGTGAATGCTCTCGTGTGTGCGTCAGGTCAGACCACACACACACACACACACACACACACACACACACACACACACACACACACACACACACACACACATGCACGCACGCACACACACACACTCCATGCAGATACATGTATAGAATGGAATAGAATAAGCAGGTGTGGTGCACAGGTCTTCACAGCACTCCCCTCAAAGGCAATAGGCCGGCCACTTTCTATGGAGTCAGAGGACAGCTTGCTGGAGACAGTTCTTTTCCTTCCACCGTGAGGGTCTGGGGATCGAACTCAGGTCATGCTTTGGTGACAAGCACTTTATGACTCTTTCATCACCTCAAGAGTCTGGCTTTCAAACCCTCTATCACACTCTGGTCATTCAGCAAATAAGGTATGTATAAATTATTTGGGTATATGTACACATGTCTGTACAGTGCACACATGTATGGTCATGAATGTGGAGGTTGGAAGACAGCCTAGGATGTTATACTTCAGGCACCTTATTTATTTATTTATTTATTTTTTTTTTTTTTTCTGAGACAGGGTTTCTCTGTGTAGTTTTGGTGTCTGTCCTGGATCTCGCTCTGTAGACCAGGCTGGCCTCAAATTCACAGAGATCTGCCTGCCTCTGACTCCTGAGTGCTGGAATTAAAGGCGTGCACCACCACCGCCCGGCTCCGGCACCTCATGCTGAGACACATTCTCTCATTGTCCTGGACCTTCACCATGTAGGCGAGGTGTCTGGTCAGGGAGCTTCCAGGGACCTACCTGACCCCTGATGTTTTTTAAAAATGGTACCTGGCACTGGTTACCATGGGGAAAGATCAGGAGCCACGACAAAACCCAGTATCAGAGCTTTCTTTATTAGGAGGAGGGTGGACAAAAGAACCAGACCTGGGAGAAGCACATGCAGAGAGCGAAGAGAGAAAGATGGTGGTTGGAAGAGGGAACAGAACAGAGAGAGGAAGAGGAGGAGCCTGTGTCCGGCTTTTTAAGGGTTCCTGGGCACATGTGCAGGCTGACTTACGGAGCTACTCCACGCACTCCCTGACTGCATGACCACGCAGTGAGAGCATGTCATCACCAGCGTACACTGATGACGTAAGATGCAAGACCCCTTGCTTAGCTCCTGAACTGCACATGTGCAGTTGTGCAGCTGGAGTGGGGGCCGAATCCTAACAACCCCGGCTCCCATCTTTGTCATGGTAGCATGGGATTACAGGCAGGAGCCATTGCACCCATCTTATAGATAGATAGATAGATAGATAGATAGATAGATAGATAGATAGATAGATAGATAGATGATAGATAGATAGATAGATAGATAGATGATAGATAGATGGAGAGAGAGAGAGAGAGAGAGAGAGAGAGAGAGATGAATATTTTGCTTACATGTATGTATAAGTATGCCATGTGCATGCCTAATGCCCTAGGAGACCAGAAGAGGCCATGAGATTCCCTGGAACTGAAGTCACAGATGTTTGTGTGCTACCATGTGGGTGCTGGGAGTCCAACCCGAGTCCTTGGAAGAGCAGCCAGTGCTCTTAACCACTGAGCCATCTCTCCAGCCCCCACACCCAGCTTTACATATGGATTTTGGGGAATCAAAATCAGGTCTTCATTTTTGTGACCTTCATTTTTTTTGTTTGTTTGTTTTTTGTTTTTTCGAGACAGGGTTTCTCTGTGTAGTTGTGGTGCCTGTCCTGGATCTCGCTCTGTAGACCAGGCTGGCCTCGAACTCACAGAGATCTGCCTGGCTCTGCCTCCCTAGTACTGGGATTAAAGGTGTGCGCCACCACTGTCCAGCCTGGCCCTACACACAGAGACAAACGGGGTGGGGTTGTGGTTGTGGGGAGCAGTCTGAAAAAGTGGTAAGCTTGTGCTCTGGGTGTTTTATTTTTAATGTGTTTGTGCGGTTGCATGTGAGTGGGTGCTTGTATGTATGTGTGTGTGTGTGTGTGTGTGTGTGTGTGTGTGTGTGTGTGTGTGTGTGTGTGTATGCCTGTGAAGAATGAGGTTGATGTTTACAATCATCCTCTGTGGCTCCTCTACCCTAAGGAGGCAGGATCTGTCAGTCAAGGCCAGAGCTCCTGGGTAGGGTTAGCCTCCTGGCCAGCTTGCTCTGGAATGCTCTGTCTCTGCTTTCTGAGGTCCCCAGCCCACTTCACATTTGGGTGGGTTCTAGGAGTCCAAACACAGGTCTTCAGTTTTGCTTGGCAGCCACTTTATCTACTGAGCCACTTCCCCACCCCTGACGTCCTAGTCTACAAACAGTGCACTCACAAAGCCTCCCCTGCTGAGCCTGGCTGAGATCAGAGTCCTCCCCCGCCCTCTCCTTACCCTGAGCCTCCCTTACCCTCAAGGGGTCCACAAATGCTCTTGCAAGATCACTCACATCTCCTTTTTGCAGCCCCAGGGCCCTGCCCTCACCTCTCCCACCGCTAGCTCTTCTTCCAGTGCTGAAGCCACACCTCCATCTCCATTAACATTTCGACCTTAGTGTTTGCTCTGGTCATGAGTTCCTTCCACCTGGATCAGTTCCACTGCTAATCTCCCGACAGCTGGAACCTCGCCAGACCTGATTGAAATCCCTTCCCTTCCCGCCACACTCCTCACTGTCATCCACGCTTCATTTCTCCCAAGGATTTTCATTACGTTGTATCCAATGACGTCTTGGAATCCCTTTTTTTAGTTGATTTGATGCTTTTTAATATTAGATAGAATTACTTTTTTTCCCCAGACAGTGGTTGTCTATTTCTGGTTGTTCTGGAACTCTCTATGAAGACCAGGGTGCCTTAGAACTCACAGAGATTCTCCTACCTCTGCCTCCTGAGTGGTAGGATTAGTGGCATGTGCCACAAGAGCTGGCCTAGGCTTACATTAATTAATTAATTAATCTATCTATCTATTCATTTTTCGAGACAGGGTTTCTCTGTGTAGTTTTGGTGCCTGTCCTGGATCTCGCTCTATAGACCAGGCTGGCCTCGAACTCACAGAGATCCACCTGCCTCTGCCTCCTGAGTGCTGGGATTAAAGGCGTGTGCCACCACTGCCTGGTTCATTAATATTATTAATTTTTAACATGTATTTATTTAGTGTGTGTTTATCGGTGTCGTGGTGTTCATGTGGATGTCAGAGACCAGTTTGTGGAAACTGGTTCTCAGGTTGTCAGACTTGGTGGTAAGTGTCTCTACCCACTGAGCCATCTCCCTGATCCTGACTCCTGACGTGTGTGTGTGTGTGTGTGTGTGTGTGTGTGTGTGTGTGTGTAGTGGGGGGTGCTCACCTGTGGCATGCATGGCATTGTATGTTTTCCTCTGTTGTTCTTTATCATGCTTTTATTTTGTTTTGTTTTTATTTTGTGTGTGTGAGTGTGTTTGTGGGTGGGTGTGCACACCACAGCGTGTACCAGAGGACAACCTCTGATGAGCTCTGCTTTATGTGGGTTCTGGGGATGCAGGCCCAGGTCATCAGCTTGCTCGGCCAGCACTTTACCAGGGAACCATTGCCCCAGCCCCATCTTATTTTTTTCAGCTCAGCCTCTCCCTGAAACCAGAGAGCCTCTCTTAGGCTAGACTGGTGCTACCAGCCTGGAGCGATACCTTCCCTGCTTGCTGAGTGCTGGGGGTGACCCGTGTGTACAACCACATCTGGATACATCTGGATCAGTTTTCCAGGCTTGTGCAGCCGCTCTATACTCACTGAGCCATCTCTCCACCTTTTTTTTTTTTTTTCTTCCTACCAGGCATGGGACCTAGGGCCTCACGCATGGCAGGCAAGTGCTCTGCCAGTGAGCATCATCCCAGCCTAGTCCTCGCCTCCTCCCCTCCTTATCTTCCAGTCTACTTTTATTTTTACTATGTAGCCCAGGCTGGCTTAGAATTGCTAATCCTCCTGCCTTGACCTCCGACCTCTGGAATGTTGGGAATGACCGAGTGTGTTGGGACGTCAGGCCCTTAATTTTTTTTTTTTTTCAAGACAGGGTTTCTCTGTGTAGCCCTGGCTGTCTTGAAACTCACTCTGTAGACCAGGCTGGCCTCGAACTCACAGAGATCCACCTGCCTCTGCCTCCTGAGTGCTGGGATTAAAGGTGTGCAGACTACCACTGGCTCCACTGCCTCGTTTCCTTTTCTGTCGCTAGGAAATTGCTTCTCCAAGATGGGGGTTTTGCTCCTTCTTCTTCTCCTCCTCCTCCTCCTCCTCCTCCTCCTCCTTCTTCTTCTTTGTTTTTTTGAGACAGGGTTTCTCTGTGTAATCCTGGCTGTCCTGGATCTCGCTCTGTAGACCAGGCTGGCCTCGAACTCACAGAGATCCACCTGGCTCTGCCTCCCCAGGGCTGGGATTAAAGGCGTGCACCACCACCGCCCTGGCTGGTTTTGCTTCTTCTAAGACTGGGCCCCGATGGTGAATAAGACAGGCACCTGGTATCCACTAGGTGCTCAATGCCAAACAGGGCGGTGATGCACACCCGTAACCCGTTGCTCGATGAAGATGAAGGAAGACAGGAGGAGGAGGAGTTCCAGGCCTTGGCTGGAACCTTGGCTACCCAGTGAGTTTGAGGCCAGCCAGGACTACTTGAGATTGTCTCAAAACACCAAAATAAGCGCCAGCAAGATGGCTCAGAGTGTTAGGGAGCATACTGAGCAAGTCAGGTGACCTGAGTTTGGTCCCTGAGACCCACATGGAAGGAGAGGACCAACTGCTGCAAGTTGTCCCCTGAGCTCCGCACCTGCTCGGTGGCATGGTCACCTCAAATAAATACATTCAGAATAAAACAAAATGTCACTTAAAAACACAATGAGAAAGCTGGGCGACGGTGGTCCACACCTTTAATCCCAGCACTCAGGAGGCCGAGGCAGGCAGATCTCTGTGAGTTCAAGGCCAGCCTGGTCTACAGATCGAGTTCCGGGACAGCCAGGGCTACACAGAGAAACTCTGCCTCGAAATACCAAACTAAACCAAAACAAAACAAACGAAAACACAATGATGATAACCAAGTGGTGTGGATGTATCTTAGCTGGTAGAGTGAGGGCCCTGCTGGCATGAGATGAGCATTGCGTTCCTTCCTCAGCCCTCGCTAACTAGACATTCTGTCCCAGTCCTAGAACCCCAATGTATGGGAGGTAGAGGCAGGAAAATCAAGAGCTCCAAGCTATCCTTGGCTACACTGATTTTTGTGGCCAACCTGGGCTGCACCAGACCCTGTCTCAAAAAAATATATATATGGCTAGGTGTGGTGGCACACGCCTTTAATCCCAGCACTTGGGAGGCAGGGGCAGGAGGATCTCTGTGATTTCGAGGCCAGCCTGGTCTGTATAGTGGGTTCTAGACCAGCTAAGAAAACAAAACAAAACAACAAAACCACCAAGCATTAAATAGGGGCTGAGGGAATGGTTCTGTAGGTAAAAAGCCTGGCCCACAAGCATGAGGACCTGAGTGTGGATCCCCAGAATCCACATGAAAAGCCTGGGGTGGCAGTTCACGATTGGAATCCCAACGTTGGTAAAGAGTGGAGACAGGAATATCTGTGGGACTCACTAGCCAGCTGGCCTACCAGAATGGCTAGGTGGATGGATCGAGAGATAAACAAACAAACCAAGAAGTGGTGAAAGAGAGACCTCAAAGTTTGACCACTCTGGTCCAAGCCTGGTAGAGCAGAAGCAGGTTAAAGGCAGCAGCAAGCAGGCCTGTCTGTCCTGCAGGTAAAGGCTCAAAATGCAGATGACCTCTGTTCCCTTGGTGTGAGACAGAACCTGCCTGGCTTCTGAGAGAGGGGGGGGGAGCGAGCTGTGGGCATCACAGCAATTTAGGGGTGCTAACTGGAAAGTGGAGGGACCCCCAAGGTCTGGCCTCTCCCAGCTAGCTCCCTGTATCCTGCCTTCATGAAAACCAGAGGTCAGAGATGAGACCCTGGGGAGTCAGGGACTAGCGAGGAGGTGTGGGTCTGATGGGAGACCATTGGGCTTAAAAGTTCCCCTCCCCCACCAACCACAGGGAACACCTGCTGTGGGTCTGATCTGGATTCTGTTTGTGGGTGACTTGCCAAACCTGGGGAGGAGGAGCCTCCCTCGGGTCAAGAAGCAGAGGTGGGGGCGGGGAGGGGGGCGCTTATTTGCATAATTATTTCCATCGGCTGTAGTTGTCTGAGCTACTGGCAAGGCGCAGAGGAGCCTTAAGAGGCTGAGGTTTCGGGAAGCCAGGTGTTGGCAAACAGTCAAAGCTTCCGAGGCTGGCGAGCTGATGCAGTGGGTAGAGGCGCCTGCCTCCCGGCCTGGTGACCCACTGGTGGAAAGAGAGAACTGACTCCAGCACATTGTTCTGTGGTACAAGTGTGCACACACCTACGAAAACCACATAAACAAAAAATTGAAAATACATGAACATTTTTGGGGGGCGGGGACAGGGTCTCATTGTGTAGTTCTGGCTGGTCTGGAAATCGCTATATAGCCATAGCCCAGGCTGGCCTCAAAGGCACAGAGGTCCACCTGCTTCTATTTCCTAAGTGCTGGTATTAAAGGCGTGCGCCACCACGCTCAGGGGCTGCCTCCTCCCCCCCCCTTCAATTTTTGAGACAAGGTCTAAACTAGAACTCTGTATGTAGCCCAGGCTGGCCTCAACTTCACAACCCTTCTTCCTCAGCCTCCTCAGTCCTGGGATCACGGAGTGCCAGGCATCCTCAGCTCAGCTGTTTTTATTGGGTAAGGATGGCGAGGCCTTACTGGGAACCATGTCCCTGCTTCCCCCCACTGCCCACGTCTCCCTGGGACTGAACACAAAATCCCACCCTTTCCAGGCTCCCAGGGCCAAGAACACATCTGGTGCAGACGTGGCAGACTAGTCTCCACCCAGACCCTCCCTCCATCCACTCTTCAGTTGAAAATGGGCACCAAGCCCATGGCCGGCTGAGAGAGGCATCTTCAGCTCTGTAGCCGCCAAGACCGACATCTGGAAGGTTTCTCTGCAGCCCCGGGCCTCTCTCCCCAAGCTGGGGCTGGATGACCAAGTAGAGACTCATCTCCAGCCAGTTCCTCCCACCGAAAAAACCAGAAAGCAGGGGCGGGAGGGCTGGGAGTCCCACAGGATGGAAAACAGACTCAGGTCTCGTGATTTGGAGCAGTTTGTGATAGCTGAGCTTGGGATGGGACGGCAGAAGTCAATGTGCTCCCCAACATTCGGTGTACTAGTTACGTTGCAAATGTTGGGGAGACCTGCCTGACGAAAGTGACTTGAAGGGTTTGTCTTGGCTCCCAGCTGGAGGGCTAGGTCTGTGGTGGTGGGTCAGGCATGGCGGTAGGGGCTTGTGCCGCCACAGTCAGAGAGCAAAGACTGAAGAGCCAGTGTTCGGCTGGCTTTCTTTTCATTCAGTTCAGGATCTCAGCCAAGCGATGGTGATACCGACATTTAGGGCAGGTCTTCCTGCCCCAGTTAATCCAGTCTAGAAACCTCACAGCCAAGCCCAGAGGTCAGTCTCCTGAGTGATTCTCTGTCCTGTCAAATTGACAATCAAGATTAACCACCAACCCAGTGTGGTGGGGCGCACTGTTAATCCCAGCACTGGGAAGCACAGGCAGGCCCACCTCTAGGAGTTCAAGGGCAGCTTGGTCTACACATATTTTCTAACAGTTTCCTCTGAGATTAAAACAGTTCATCTTACAGAGAGGCTCCATAAGCAGGAAGATGAGCAACTCAAAATAGCTTTAGGAAGTCCCTGAAACTGACCAGATTCACTTGGCCCCTCGTTGCCAGAGTAGGTAGTAAAAGCTGAGAGTTCCCTCAAGCTGAAGTGAAGCTGAGCTGCAAAGAAGACTCTGAGGCCAGCCCGGCTGCCTGGGAGAAGCAGACATCAGCCCAGCTGCCTGGGAGAGGCAGACACCGGCCCAGCTGCCTGGGAGAGGCGGACACCGGCCCGGCTGCCTGGGAGAGGCGGACACCGGCCCTGCTGCCTGGGAGAGGCAGACATCGGCCCAGCTGCCTGGGAGAGAGGTTGAGGCCACCTGAGGCACCTGGGAAGGACGCCCTCCAACCTGTGCAGCTGCCTCCAGGCTGTGCAGTGTGCTCAGGTCCCCAGCTTTGTGAGATGTCACCCGCGCTGGGGTGGGCCATGGTGATGCAGCTGTCTTAGAGTTGTTTCTGCTCCTGTGAGTAACCCCTCACCCACACGCCTGTAAGTAACCCCAATAACACTCACTGGCTCACCTAGTTAGACTTTGGTGGTGTCTGTACTTTGGTCTGTCCTGGGCTCCCTATCTGGGGTGAGTAGACATGTGTGTGTTGCATCTCCCAGGGAATGTTTTCACTAAACAACATAATTTCAGGACAGCTGAGGCTACACAATGAGACCCTGTCTCTAAATAAATACATAAATTTGTTAGCCATCAAACTTAGATTATGAAGAACATATTATAGTTTCTTTGTTACCTCATGTGGTCCTGAATGTTAACCACTTCCCTCCTGTTACATTCCACTGGAGACCGGGACAGGAGCCACCAAATGAGACCAGGGTGGGGAAGTAAGGTAAACTGGAGGACAGCCACTTAACCAGGGACGGTGAGTTCAAGAGAACCCGGTGGTTCTTCTAATCCAACACCTCCGTGTAAGCCAGTGTATTATTCTGCATGGGGTTACTGCGACAGATTACCTGGGGCAGGATGACTTTTTTTCAGTGCTAGAGACCAAACTTAGGGCCTTGCTCGTTCAGTGCAAATGCTCTTCCATACAAGAAAGGGGCTCATTCTGGTTCATGGTCAGGGTGAAGGCCAGGGCTCTCCATGGGATGACAGCCTTCTCCTCTTCTTCTTTCTGTTGTTTTTAAAAAGATTCATTTTATTTTATGAGGCTCTGCCTAAGTGTCCGTATGTGTACCTTGTGTGTGCCTGATTTCCAGAGGACGGCATCAGATCCCCTGGATCTGGAGTTACAGATGAACCTGGGTCTTCTCCAAAACCAGAATTGTGTGTGTGTGTGTGTGTGTGTGTGTGTGTATGTGTGTGTGTGTGTGTGTGTGTTTATGCCACAGTGTGTGTAGATGTCAAGGACAATCGGCAGTAATACGTTTTGTCGTTCCGCTGTGTGGGTCCCAGGGTTTAACTCAGGTGGTCTGACTTGGCCGAAGACTCCATACCTGCTGAGCCATCTTGCCAGCCCCTTATTGTTTCATTTTTCTGAGATAGGATCTCACTATGTGGCTAGACTGGGACCCGCCTCACAGTCATCCTTCTTCAGCCTCCCAGGCACGGGGATTGCAGGATGACAGAGATGACAGGGTCCTAGCATGTGGGACTCCGCACCGGAGAGACAGGAATGTGCGCTGCTCCACTGGTTGGTCATCTTCCTCCCCTTTCTTCTCCTTCTTCTCCTCCTCCTCCTCCTCCTCCTTCTTCTTCTTTTTAAATCTTCACGTGGCAGGTGAATCCCAGGAGTTTTAATACAGCTGGGCTTTTGCTTTACAGCTGAGCCATACCTCAGCCCCTCACTGGGGATTCTAGGCAGGGGCTCTACCACTGAGCCACACCCCAGCCCCTCATTGGGGGATTCTAGGCAGGGGCTCTACCACTGAGCCACACCCCAGCCCCTCACTGGGGGATTCTAGGCAGGGGCTCTACCACTGAGCCACACCCCAGCCCCTCACTGGGGGATTCTAGGCAGGGGCTCTACCACTGAGCCACACCCCAGCCCCTCACTGGGGGATTCTAGGCAGGGGCTCTACCACTGAGCCACACCCCAGCCCCTCACTGGGGGATTCTAGGCAGGGGCTCTACCCTGAGCCACCCTCCCATGTTCTCACTGGGAGATTCTAGGCAGTTCTACTGCTGAGATATTTGTTCTGTTTCTCTCTTTTCATAAAGCCACTCAAATTCACTCATGGGAGCTCTACCCTAACATAATCTCTAATTCTAGTCACTACCCGAAGGCCGAGAGACACCTCAGTAGGATTGTCTACTCTTTTGACAAATTCCCAAAAGTTTTAGCAATGAATGCCTGAAAGATTCATTCAAACACATCTGAAACACAGAACTCAAATTTTGATTTTATTAATTATTATTATTATTTTCAGTGTGTAAGAGGGCAGCATGCAGGCACACGCAGTCACAGTGCACATGTGGTCAGTGGATGACTTGCAGGAGTCTTTCTCTCCTTCTATAATCTTGGTTTTGGGAATGGAACTCAGGTCATGAGGCTTGACGTAGTAAGTATGAGGATTGCATGCTTTACGGACTGAGTCACGTTGCTAGCTCAGTTTTTTTCATCTTTAAAGTGGAGTAATAGCCAAAAAAAATGGGGGAGAGCTGGATGGTGGAGGTGCATGTCTTTAATCCCAAAACTTGGGAGGCAGAGGCAGGTGGATCTCTGAGTTTGAGGCCAGCCTGGTCTACAGAGTGAGTTCTAGGACAGGCTCCAAAGCTACACAGAGAAACCCTGTCTTGAAAAACAACAACAACAACAAAAAGTGGGCGGGGAGGCTGGGGGTGCTGGCTCAGGCCTTTAAACCCAGCACTGGGGAGGCAGAGGCCGGTGGAGCTCTGTGAGTTCAAGGCCAGCCTGGTCTACATAGGGAGTTCCAGAACAGCCAGGTTTATGGAGAGAGACCCTGTCTCAAAAATAAAATTAGGGAAAGACAAAAGTAAGGCCCCCTTAGCTGGGCATTCCATACCTGTCATCCTAGCACTTGGGTAGCTGAAGCAGGAGGATTGTGACTTTTAGGCCAACCTGCACTACCTAGGAAGAGCCTGTCTCAAAAAACATAAAACAAGGGGCTGGAGAGATGCTCAGGGGTTAAGGGCACTGGCTGCTCTCTCACAGAGGGCCAGGGTTCGGTTCTCAGTACCAACATGGGGGCTCAAAATCACCTGTAACTCCAGTTCTGGGGAATCCCACACTGTCCTCTGGCCTCTGTGGGCAACAAACACTAACTACATGTGCAGATGTACATGTAGGCAAATATTAATAGTGGACAGGCTAGGGACTTGGCTCAGTGGGTAAGTGCTTGGACCTGTGGGTTCAACACTCAGCTCCCCATAAACAGAGCTTGGTGGGGTACACCTGTCACCCCAGCACTCAGCAGGTGGAGGCAGGAGGATCAGGACTTGAAGGTCATCCTTTGATACCTTGTAACCTACCTCCTAATATTGTTGGTGACCGCTTAATTAGCAGAAGTTTCTGGAAGCTCTTTTTGGTTTCTATTTCTCCTGTCTGAAAGGTCCTCATGGACAGAGTCCTGCTTGCTTCCTTTTCCTTCATTCTGGCCCCTGGAAAAGGCCCAGCTCCTTCTCTGAACTTTTTAAACTACCCGGAAGTTCAGTCTCAAGTCTCTTCCTGATGACCTGTGTGAGACCTTGAGTTACCCACAGGCTATGTGGAAGGTGGGTAAGGTGACTGACTGGAAGAAAGGGCTGTCTTTCCCTGGGGACATCACCTCTGTCTGAAAGTCTCCTGACAGCCAGATATGTCTGCTGCCTTGACATCACCCCCACCTGGGTCTCTAGGGAGATAGTAAATTGCTGAGCCAGCTGAGGCTAGTGTGGTTGGGGGGGGCACTTCCTCCCTGCTACAGGCTCCCGCAGAGGACGGTATTTCCGTTCAAATTGCTCTTTCTCCAAGGACAGCACCCAGGCTATTTTTTTGTCTGTTTGTTTGCATAGCTCTCTCCTCTGGTTAACACCTGGATTCTAGATCCTGTCCTGGCAACACATCTGCATTGGCAGAGGATACACAGGCTCTTGTAGATGGAAACGTGCACAGTTGTTACCTGACCTTCATGCATGCCATAGCACATGCTTGCTAGAGCACACTTGCCCATGTACACACACAAAACAAAAAATAAATAAAATTTAAAGCGAGCTTAACTTTTCTTGTTTTGTTTTGATTATTTTTCATTCTATTTGTTTGCTTGTTTGTTTGTTTTTTTGAGACAATTTTCTCTTTGTAGCCCTGGCTATCCTAGAACATTTTAAGAACATTTTATAGACCAGGCTGGCCTCAGACTCAGATCCATCTGTCTCTGCCTCCTGAGTTCCGGGATTAAAGGCATGCACCACCTCCTGGTTCATATCTCTCTCTCTCTCTCTCTCTCTCTCTCTCTCTCTCTCTCTCTCTCTCTCTCTCTCTCTCTCTCTCTCTCTCTTTAATGTTTATGAATGTTTTGCCCACATGTAAGTCTGTGCACTGCACCATGTGGGTGCTGGGAACTAAACCTGGGTCTATAAGACCAACAAGTTCTTTTAACCCCTGAGCCATCTTTCTGGCCTCCTGTTTTTGTTCTCTTGAGGCAGGGTGTTCTGTAGCCTAGGCTGGCCTGGAATGATTCTTCTGCCCCCATCTCCAGAGCACTGGGATTATATGAGCCTGCACCAAGACTGGCTTTTTCCACATGTGCACGTACACACACACACACACACACACACACACACACACACACACACACACCACGATCTTGCTGTGCATTCCAGGCTGACCTCAAATCCATGATCCTTCTGTCTCTGTCTCCTTGAATGTTGGAGTTTCAGGAGTAATATAACACACTCGGCTTGAAACTAGCTCAGGGCAAGGATTAAAGTCTAGAACCATTGACTCTGACTTTCTTCTCTCAGCTGGGGGATTCTAGGCAGGTGCTCCCCCACTGAGCCATGTCCCTGGCCCCTTACTGGGAGATCCATACTATCAGCTGGGGCTGTCATTGTGCAGACAGCAACCTTGTCACTGAGACCTGAGGAGTGCAGACCCTGTCATAGATGGCTGCCACTATCTCTCAATAGATGCCCTGGTCCTCTGGCTCTCAGTCTTTCCACCCCCTCCCGCAGTGTTCCCAGGATCCCTGGAGGCAGGGATCCTGTTGTAGATGCACGGACCGGGGCTGGGCACCCTGAGGGCAGCTGTTCTCTGCATTTTGACCAGTTGTGGTTTCCTGTGACAGTCTTTGCCTAGGTGTGCGCCATGACTGCCTGGCTGGGTATTCAATTTTTTAAAAAAGTTCATGTGCATGTGAGTGTGTGCTGGTGCCCTCTGAGGTCAGAAGAGGTTCCCTGGGTTCCCTGGAACTAGAGTCACAGGCGGCTGTGATCTTCCTGGTGTAAGTGCTGGGCACTGAACACAGGTCCTCCGCAGGAACAGCATGTGTTCTTAAGCACCGAGCCATCTCTTCAGTTTTAGGATGCTCACTTTGTTAAATGACACTATGTGAACACTGTTACAAGGCCTGGAGGGTTGCTCAATGGTAGAGCACTGACCTAGCATGGGCAAGGGTCCTGGGTTCCTCCCCAGCACTACAAAAAGCTATGAATTAATGATTGTTATTAATCATGATTGCTACAAATTACAACCAGGGGTCTGATAAGTACTTGCTTTTTGTCTTTTGTGGTTTCATAACATTCTTTGTCTTTGTAATTAGATTTTTTTTTACATTCACTTACTTACGTATGTATGTATGTATGTATGTATGTATGTATGTATGTATGTATTATGCATGCTCACACATGAACCGGGGTCAAAGGATGACTTTCAGGCTTTCAGGAGCTGGGCCTTTCCTTTCCTTCCACCACGTGGGGCCTGGGGATCAAACTCGGGTCATCTGGTTCGGTCCCAAGCACCCTTTACCCTCTGAGTCATCTTGTTAGCCCACGTGTGTAAAGTTTGGAGTTGGTATACAGAAGTGGCCACGAAAGGGTCCTCTAGCGTCCTCAGGAGAAGTGGCTCCTTCTCTGCTGGTTTCCCTGTCCCCAGCTTCCGTCCCTTGGTAACAAGCGTGACAAGTGTCTGTTGCATTTTCCCTCGCATGAGTTCACAGGCAAATGTGGGTGTATTTATACATCCCCAGAGCTACCTCAGACGTGGGGAGAAACAGTGCATAGTAGTTTATAACTCCCTTTCCCCAATATAGTCCTGTGCACCAGTTTCACTTCGGTATTTACCGTCTTGTCTGTGAGGATGGAAGCTGGGCCCCGCACGTGCCAAGTACACTCTGCTGAGCTACGCTTCACCTGCCTCCTGACTAAAAACCCAAAAACAAGCTTGATTGATTGATTGTTTTGAAAGATTTTTTAAAATCCTGTGTATAAATGTCTTGCATGCATGCGTTTGTACCATGTGTGTGCAGGGTGTTTGTACCCTGTGTGTGCAGGGTGTTTGTACCATGTGTGTGCAGGCATTTGTACCATGTGTGTGCAGGTGTTTGTACCATGTGTGTGCAGGGTGTTTGTACTGTGTGTGCAGGTGTTTGTACCGTGTGTGTGCAGGGTGTTTGTACTGTGTGTGCAGGTGTTTGTACCGTGTGTGTGTGCAGGGTGTTTGTACCATGTGTGTGCAGGTGTTTGTACCATGTGTGTGCAGGGCGTTTGTACCATGTGTGTGCAGGCGTTTGTACTGTGTGTGCAGGTGTTTGTACCGTGTGTGTGCAGGGTGTTTGTACCATGTGTGTGCAGGTGTTTGTACCATGTGTGTGCAGGTGTCCCTGCAGGCCAGAAGAGGGCATCAGCTCCCTTGGAACTGGAGTTGTAGGCAGTTGTGAGCTGCCATGTGGATGCTGGGAATTGAACCCAGGTCCTCTGGAGAGCAGCCAGTGCCCTGCTGAGCCATCCCTCCAGCCTCTCTCTCCCTCCCTCCCTCTCTCTCTCCCTCTTTCTCTCTCTCCCTAGTGTGTGTGGAGGTCAGAGAACAACTTGGAGGAGAGGTTCTCTTCTTCTACCATGTGGGGCCTGGGGCTAGAACTCAGGTTGTCAAGACTGGCAGCCAGTGCCTCTTCTCTTTCAGTCATCAAGGCAGCCCTATTTATTTTTTTGAGACAGGGACTGATGGTGCCTGGCTGGCTTCTAGTAGGTTTGTAGCCTAGGATGAACTCCTGACCTTCTTCTCTGCTTCCTGAGTGCCGGGGTGACAGGGAGCCAAGTCCAGCTTCAGATTCTTTCTACCAAAGTTTGGGAGTGGAACTCCCTGTTCCCTTGGATTTATTGCTTTACCTTGCCTGGGTCCCAGGCTGCCTTCGATTCTTTAGTTTCATTTGTTGCTAGAACATAACATGCATGCACTTGTCAGCAGAGCCAACGGGCACAAAGGATTGCTATAACGCAGGCAGAGTCGCCTGCCTCCCCTCCCAGTTCCAGCCTATCAGTTCCTCTTCCAGGAAGCTGAATACTTTCTTTTTCCGGTGCAGTTGTGGACTCTTCCCATTTACACTGCATTGCAGGTCTGTGGGGATACGGGGTACCGTGCTGTTCACTGATCTGCCTCTAGCCTTTAGTTTCTGAAGCACTGGAGTGTACAGATGGAAAATGCACAGATTCTTTCACTTGTGCAAGTGGTCCCTCTTTATTTTATTTCATTTTATCTTATTTTCCATGCTGGGGACATAATCCAGGGCTTTGTGCATCACAGGCAGGGTCCCTGTGAGCCACACATCCAGCCCCTCAACTGGGGGATTCTAGTCTGTTGTTCTACCATTTCTGGTATCCTATTAAAAGGCTTAATCTATCTGACAAATCAGAAACCCTAGAACTTGCTGTGTAATAGAAGATGACCTTGGACTCCCGATCCTCTGCCTCTACCTCCTGAAGTGCTGGGATTACAGGCTTGCATACAGGTCACCACTTATTATTTAGTTTTTGTGGAAATAGAGATGGAACACAGGGCCCTGTGTATGAGAGGCAAGTGCTGTAACCCTGAGCCACATGCCTCCATAAATGGCTGTTGTTGTTGGATTTGTTTGCTTGTTTGTTTGGGGTTGTTTTTTGACTTTTTGGTGTTTTGAGACAAGGTTTTTCTGTGTAACAGCCCTGGCTGTCCTGGAACTTGCTTTGTATACCAGGCTGGCCTCAAACTCACAGAGATCCACCTGCCTCTGCTTCCTGAGTGCTGGGGATTAAAGGCATGTGCCACCATGACTGGCAACAAATGTTCTGATGCAGTTATGACACACAGTATTATACAAGTCAGGAGGGGAACTATTCTTTGCTTTTCTGGAGCTTATGTTTGGGTGGGCAATTTGCCCTCTTGTTTTGTTGCGTTTGCATTTTTTTTTTTGTTTTTAATTACCTGTAATTGTATACGTGCACGGGTGGGCATGTGCATGTGAGTGCAGGTGTCCATGAGGCTGGAGGTATTAGATCCCCTGGGGTTGGAGTCAGAGGAGGTTGTCAGGTCTCTGGGTGCTCACTGAGCCATCTCTAGGGCACCTTTAAATTTTATTAATTTTAATTTTATTATTTGTGTGTGTGGGGGGGGGTGTGCAGGTGCCACAGCAGGCCTTGGAAGTCAGAGGACAACTTGCAGGAATTGGTTATCACTTTCCACTATGTGGGTCCCAGACATCAAACTCAGATTTTCAGGCCTGTTGCCAAGTAAGAGCTTTTACCTGCTGACAGCTCAGCAGCCTGTTATTGGTTTAAAATTGCATTTATTATTGCTGCGCATGCACCGGTGCGTGAATGCAGGTGCAGCAGTACCATGATGTCCTGTGGAGGTGAGAGGCCAGCTCTGCTTCCAGGGACTGAACTCAGGCCAGGCTTCCAGGCCAGGCTTTCCCCTGCCTAGTGAGCTATACTGCTGATCTGATGTTACTCTTAATTTTGGAATTTTTTCAGTCGGAGTTGTTTGGAGGGAAGGAGACTACAGGATCGTGTAGTCAAGGCTGGCCTTGAACTCCCGAACAAACCTGCTTTTACTTCCCACGTGCTGGGATTAGAGGCCCAAGCCGCCATGCCCTGCGTATGCAGTGCTGAGGACGGAACCCGGGGCTTTGTGCATGTTAGGCCAGCACTCTACCGCCTGAATCCACATCCCAGCATGTGGATTTCCAGAAACATCCCACTTGTCCAGGCTGGCTAAGGCATCTTGGAAGAGCTTGAACTTCCCGATCCTCCTGCCTCCCAGGTCCCAGGTGCTGGGATAACAAGCGTTATGTGCCGCCATACCCAACTGGCGTTTGGGGTTCTTACCAAGCTAATGAACAGTTCTGTTTTGGGGGCTGGGTGGGGCACCAAGTAGGAATTCGTTTCTTGTAGGAACACATAGTAGGTGCTCAATCCTGAACTGCCAAGTCCCCCGCGTAGTAGGGTAGCAGGTAAGCACGATTTCCTCCATTTTCAGGTCCCAGGCATGAGCCTGGGGCAAAGCCTTGAGTGTCTTCCTTATGGAACACAGTTGTTTCAGGTCTAGGCCACCTGGCTTAAAAGAGCTGTGACGTCACGCGGCCGTGACGTCATGCGACGGCGGTTCTCACGGGTGGGGGCTGGGAGGGGCAGAGCGGGAGGGGGTGCGGACAAAGGGGCCCTGCACTTCCCCAGCGCAAGCCCTGGCTGACTGGCGGGCCACATCTGGAATTCATTGCAAGTCGCCGCCGGAAAGAGGAGGAGAGGAGGGCGGGGCGAGCAGGGAGTGGGGGCCGGAGGCGGCGGCTCTGCCCGCCTCCCTCTTGTCCTGGGTCCCCAACTCCAGGACGTAGACCGAGCCCAGCCAGCAGCCTCCAAACCCAGCCACTGGCTGTCCCGAGGCGCAGACGCCAAGGCCGCTCAGGCCAGGGCAGGGACCCCGGCCGGCCTAGCCAGGTGAGCGCGCGGGGCAAAGCGGAGGTTCCGATCGGGGTGGACCGCGGGGATCCGAGCTGGGGGGCCCAGCCCGGGGTCAGGCGCTCATACAGCGTAGCACGCGCTGCTCCAGGCTCCGCTGCACCGAGGGGACCGATCACGCACCGTGCGCCCGTGTCCACCACTCCAGGCAGCTTCCCACCTACTCAGTGGCGCACCCCCAGACAGAGCTCCCCGCCTTCCTCGGGGCAGGAAGTTAGTGCTGTGGAGAAAGGCGGAATCCGACTGCTTTGGGTTGGCGACTTTGCAAGACAGGATGGGGTTCTTAGGAAGCAGGGTTTGGGGCAGTGGGATTGTTGGGGAGAGGTACAGCATCCCTTCTTCTCTATCTCCGCCTTGGGCCAGGACCAAAGGTGCTGCACACGAGCGAGCGGCGGACGCTCGGAGCTCATGGGCGGGGTCCCCAGGGAAGGCCATCACCCCACCGCCTGTGAGGCTAGTTTTTTGCCTCAGTTTCCCTGAGTTGCTCCTCTCCTCCGCTCTCCATTTCGGGAGAGTTGTTTTGTTTGAGAAGGAGAGGAACAATACTGCATAGTCCAGGCGGCTTCTCTTCCTATCCTAGCCCGCGGATGGGATGTAGGGGTGAAGGAAGAAGGCACGCGTGGCGTGGAGTCCACATTGTTGCGGGCTACACAGCGTTGGGACCTCGCCCCCTTCTTTGGCACTGGTTGACTCACCCGGGGATTTCCACCTCCCCTCCCCACCCCCGTCTCTATCCTTGTTAGATGCCCAAGGCGACACTCTCTGAGCCCATGGTCCCCTGTGGCGGGACGTGGGAGCTTCACTGCAGGGGGCGGGGAATGCAGCAGCTGCTGCTTGGGTCTTCCCCTCTCCCCAGTGCCCAGAGAATCTAGGTGTGGGGGCCCTCTGATGGGGTGCAGAGGTGTCGCCTCCCCCCTGTTGCCTGGGGCGGGGAGGGGGGCATCCTGCGCCGTGTCAGGGTCTTGGGAGAGAGATGGCGCCGCCCCAGCACCAGAGAGTGTGGATACCGCGCATTCCTCGGCCTGATAAGGAGCCGGCGAGTGCTGCCTGGGCCGGGCGGGTCTTACCGTCGTCGCCATGGAGACGCGCCTGGCTTCACCTAGTGGTTGAGTTGGGGTGCTGCTAGGGGACTAAGATGTCCCCAAGCTCCTCATAGGAGCCCTCCAACTTCGCGCCCTCATTTATTTTTGTGCCTGCCTCCTTCACATCAGGCGCGAGAGGCTGAGCATGAACTTGATAGCTGGCCTCATGGGGTACTGTGGAAAATAAGATCATTTTCTGATGATAAAGCCAGATGCTCTGATAAAAAAGGATCCGGAGGTGGGTTGGGCTGAGCATGATGCCCCATGCCTTTAATCCCAGCACTCTGAAGACGAGGCAGGAGGATCCTTGCGAGTTCAAGGCCAGCCTGATCTACATAGTGACTTCCTGATCAGTCTGGGATACACCATAAGACCCTGTCTCAAAAAACAAAAAGAGTCTAAGATAGTTCCTGAAGACCTAGAAAGTGGCAGTCAAATGAAATCCAAAGATGAGATAGTCTGCCGGAAAAAGTGTTTGTGTGTGTGTGTGGGGGGGGGGGGATGTCTGTAAGATTTACCCGCAAAAACTGCGGGAAGGCCCTGAGGTTGCGGAGATTTAAATGGTCCTTGGGAGGCTAGTGAGGCTTCTCCCTGGGGGCAGGAGGTAGCCCCTGGAGCCCTAGGGAGCCCTAGAATGTGGGAGTGAGGAGTGGTTCAGTCAGTTCTACCTCCAGGCTTGGTGGGCAGCAGCAGTGTGGGAGGCGCCACAGCCACACTGCAGCCAAAAGAAAAGGTGAGTGCCGACCGGCGTGGCCAGCTGCTGGGGAGGGTCGTGGCCAGCTGCTGGGGAGGGTCGGGTAAGCTGCTGGGGAGGGTCGGGTAAGCTGCTGGGGAGGGTCGGGTAAGCTGCTGGGGAGGGTCGGGTAAGCTGCTGGGGAGGGTCGGGTAAGCTGCTGGGGAGGGTCGGGTAAGCTGGGACTGGCAGAGAGGAGCAGGGCCACGAAGCCACCAAGCCTTCCTCTCCCCTAATCTTTAGCCAAGCAGTCATGTCCGGATATCTGTCTTCCCTCTCCAGAGCCTTTCACTTGTCTTCTTCTTGTGTGTTCTGCATCCTGGGAACCCAGAACTTCAAAATGATGCTGTGCCCGAGTTACACAGAGCTCGCCTTCTTAATTTTATTTATTTATAAACAGAGTCTCTCTATGTAGCCCTGGCTGTCCTGAAACTTACTCTGTATATCATGCTGCCCTCAAATTCACGGAGATCCACTTCTCTCTTTTTCCCAAACCCTGGGATTAAAAGTGTGCACTGCCACAGCGGGCTTTTTAATGTATTTACATTTTAAAGTTTACATTTATTTATGTTGTGGGTGTATCTGTATGGGCATGTGTGCTTCATGGCATGAGTGTGCAGGCCAGAAGATAACTTTTGGGAGACAGTCCTCTCTCCCACTATGTGGGTCCCGGGGCTGGATCAAGTCCTCAAGCTTGGTGACAAGTGCCTTTAGCCAATGAGCCATCTCAACACCTCCCAGCCTCCCCTTTAATTCCAGCTTCAGTCAGGGTCTCCTTATTCCACCCAAGCTAACCTTCAGCTCATGTAGCCCAGGCTGGTCTTAAATTCTCCATCTTCTTCCCTTAGCTTCCTATGTAGCTGGGATTATATGCATGAACCACCTGGTCAGGCTCATTTTTCAGTTCAGAGTCTAGTGGCAATTTCTTTCTCCTGTCCCTGAGAAGCAGTCCTGACCGCTATGGTGGAGGGGGACAGGAGACCAGACTCAGTCTTGGAGTCTGGACAAAGGCAGGAGGCCAGGCCAACCTCTATCCGCCTGGAGAGTGACTCTTCCTCCAAGGCTCCAGCCCTTGGGCCCAGCTTCCTCTTTCTGGGAGTCCTAAAACCGCTTAAGCTCTTTGGTTAGAAAGGTTCTAGAAGGGATGATGAGACCCGGGAGAGAGCCTGGACCCCGGCTTCCCCTCCTCACTAGGACAGTGTGTGGGTCTGGGTCTGCACGTGTACAGAGTCTTAGCCTCTCCACAGCTGTGAGTATAGCGCTCACTGTCTTCCGCCCCCGGGAAGACAGACTTTCTGGTCAGTCCCTGGGGTGCTCGGGCGGGGCTGGTCACATTTATTTCTGCAGGAAACGGCCGTAATTCTTTCTCTTCTACACCGCCAGACTGGAGAAGGGGTGGTGGCCATCCTTGGGAGTCTCAGAGGGGGACTAGGGGACACACCCTGGGCTTCTTGCCTACTAGGCTTGCAGTGTGTGTGTGGGGGGGGCCGGGGGGTGATTCTCAGTGATGAACCCCGAGAGAGGCCCAGATGATCAGGCCAGTCCGTAGGCGTCTGAGGGAGAGTGACCCAGCGGTCAGGCTGTGGTTCAAACAGCCCCACAGGGACAACCACACAGCTCCTGAAGAGCAGAGCTCCAGCAGCTTTCAAAAGGGAACCACTGTAAGATTCTTCGCAGAGCGCCCCCCCCAGCTGGACCAATCGGATGCTGAGGATGCACCCTGGGGCATTGAAAACGAGCCAATCAGGCTCCGGGCTGCTTCGGCCTGAAGACCTGGTTTGGGGAAAAAAAAAAAAAAAAGCAGTGTGGCCTGGGCCAAGCTGGCCTGAGACCGGCTGCGACGAGCTGAGGGCATTGGGGCGCCCCGGGCTCTGTCCAGGCAGGGGAAACAAGGGGCCTCTGTGTGAGGATCTGGGTGGGGCAGCTGTCCCCAGGACACGTACAAGCTCTTCTCTGTTCCCAAAGTAGGACGGATGTCCCCTCGCCTAGGGGGTGGGGAGCAGCTGTGTCTGTAAACCCCCTCAAAGGCCAGGGTGTCCCACCGAGGGGGCATCCGGGAAAGGAGATGGCTGGGCGACCCCGGAAGACCCCATCATTCTCAGAGCTCACTAGGAACCGGCTCTACCAGCCACCTTCTGGAACGGTGCTCTTTCTGGTAAACACGTGGCCTTTGTCAGGCCTCTTTCCAAGCCCAGGCTTGGAAGAGTTCTTAGCATGTGGCCCCTCCCTGTTACCAAGGACGGGAGCATTCTCTGTACATTGCGCCAGCCCCTCCTCGATTCCCCTGGCCCACTCTAGCTGGCCATGGTGTGCTCAGCATCTCATGTTCTCTGCCCACACAGGTCCCCTCCCCTATCCCTTCCCGGGCTCAGCTCAGTTTTCCTTGCAAAGGAGGGGTGGGTGACTCAGACTTTCATGGAAACAAATTTCTAACCCCCCTCCCGGCCCCTCTGCACGGGCTGCTCCGGGGGGCCCCTTCACAGCTCACATGACTTCAACAGCTGCCTCGTCTTCTTAGCCAGGACCTCCAAGACCGGGTCCCTGGCGACCCTCCTCATTCTCCCCGTTCCCACCCCCAGACTTGCCCTCACCGGATGTGACAGGGGCTCTGCCATGTTTCTTCCAAGGGCTTGACACATCTGGATTGCATCCTGGCGCTGGAGGGGGTGCCAGCGCCCTGCCCACCCCCCTGAGACCTAGTGTCCTTGGGTAGTGTGAGATGGTGGGGATGGGAACCGGCTGTTGGAGTGGTTTTTTGTTTTTTGTTTTTTTTGGGGCTAAGTCAGCATCCTTTTCTAGACTATCGAGCGGATGGAGGCAGCCCCAAAGCTTGTGTGTTGGGAAAGAGGGCACTGAAGACGTTAGCGAATACTTGTTGGATGTTTGCTGTGCTCGCTGTATGTGTTGTGTGTGTAGGTACGTGTGCATGTGTGTGCACACAGGCAGGGCATAGGATGAGTTCACCTATTGCGTCTCAGATTACATCCTACCCTGTTTTGCTTTTTTTTTTGAGACAGGATCTCTCATTGGCCTGAAACTCTCCAGGCAGATTAGGCTGAAGGACCAGGGGCCGGGGTCCTCCTGCTGCCTGTCCAGTGCTGGGGTTACAAGTCTGAGCCGGCACTCTCCTGGAACGGTGGATGCAGGGGATTGGACGCAGAGCCTCATTCTTGCAAGGCAAACACTCTGCCTACTGAGCCATCCAGTAGCCTTTGAGCTTCCAGGAGAATCCTCCTGTCTCAAATCCCGCATGCTGCTGGCTTTATTTAATGTGGCGATCAAGCTCGGGTCTTCACGAGGGGAAGGAAAGCACTTTACCCACCAAACTGTCTCCCCAGCGCCTGCGCGGCTTTTCCCTGCCTTTCTCCTCTCCCTTCTTGCCTTTTCTTTGTAAAGTTTATTATGTTTAGCCAGGCAGTGGTGGCTCACGCCTTTAATCCCAGCACTTGGGAGATCTCTGTGAGTTCAAGGCCAGCCTGGTCTACAAAGCGAGTCCTAGGACAGCCAGGACTGTTACACAGAAAAACCCTGTTTTAAAAAACAAAAAAAAAAAAAAAAAAAGTTTATTATGTTTACTATTGGGGGGGGGCATGAATGAGTGTGGGCACACCCATGCCACAAGCACCCAAGATGGGGGTCAGAGGATAATTTTTGGGAGTCAGTTCTCTTCAACCATGGCTTTGTGGAATCCAACTCACGGTGTCAGGCTTGCTCAGCATTTTACCCATTCAGCCCTCCCCCATGTCCTCACTGTCCTTCGTCTATCCTTGCTCTTGGCCAGGCTGGTCGTGAACTCTTAGGCTTGTGAAGTCTTGGGCTCAGTAAGCTCTTGGGCTCAAGCTGTCCTCCCACCTCAGCCCGTGGGGTGCTGTGATTACAGGTGCACATCACCACCCATCCCTTATGAAGGGATCTTTTTGGTACCCATCGTAAAGATGGATATGTGGAGGCCAAGAGGCTGAGCCTTCAGCAGCTCAGTCTCTGAGTATCAGAGTTTGTCGTCTGGAACAGACGAACTCTGTCCTGCCACCAAGGTCTATGTCCTTCAAGATAGTGCGGCTCTGGGAGGCTTGGACCTCAGGCCGTCCTGATGTCTCCCCAAGTCCTTATCTTTGGGTGTGCCCGTGGCCTCAAGGCTTAGGCCCAGCCTGGAATCAGGCAGTGGGTGGTAATGACCAGGGGTTGGTGCTGTTGGCAGTAAGAATCTCGCTGACCCAGGTCAGCAGGTGGCATGAAGCCTGAGGCCTGTGTGTAGGACAGAAGCAAGCGACAAGCTGTCCAAGCTGTACCTCAGGCTTGTTCCATGGAAGGCAGGTGAGGTTTCTAGAAGTCCCGAGAATCTTCTGTCTGTTCCTTTTTGTTTTGTTTTGGTTTTTTTTTTTTGAGACAGGGTTTCTCTGTGTAGCGTTGTACCTTTCCTGGTACTCACTCTGTAGCCCAGGCTGGCCTCGAACTCACAGAGATCTGCCTGGCTCTGCCTCCCAAGTGCTGGGATTAAAGTTTTTTTTTTCTTCTTCTTGAGATAGGGTCTTGTAATACAGCCCAGGCTGGCTGGAACATGTAGCAATCCTGCCTCCGCCTCCTGAGCGCACCACTATGCCTGACTTTTTAAACAGTTTTTAAAAGGTAAATTTAAAATAAATTTTTATTATTTAAATAAAAAATTACATAATTTCCCCCCTTCCTATTCATCCCTCCAACCCTTCCCTTGCATCCACCCCCTTCTCTCTCAAATTCATGGCCTCTATTTCTTCAATTGCCTCTCTCTATACATTCCTAAATATATAAACACAACTTGTTCAGTCCATATAATGTTACTTATATGAATATGTCTTGAGGCCATAGGTGTTGGCGCACACCTTTAATCTCAGCACTCGGGAGGCAGAGGCAAACGCATCTCTGAGTTCGAGGCCAACCTGGTCCAGGACAGCCAGGGCTACACAGAGAAACCCTGTCTCAAAAAAAGAAAAAAGGAAAATAATAAATATGATTTCAGGACTGACTACTTGGTATTGGTCTTTTTTCTTTTAGGTAGGGTTTTGTTGTGTATCCCTTGCTGGCTGTCCTGGAACTCACCATGTAGACCAGGCTGGCCTCAAACTCACAGAGATCCAACTGCCTCTGCCTCCTGAGTGCTGAGCTTAAAGGTGCAACCAACCCTGCTTGTTGTGGGGGTTGTTGTTGAGATAGATCTTGTGTAGCCCAGGCTGTCTTCCCCAACTTGCTTCATTATGTAGCCAAAGATGACCATGACCTCAGTCCTCCTGCCTATCCTTCCTAAGCGATAGAATTACTGATGTGAACCACCATGTCTTGTTTATGCCCTACTGGGGATGGAACCCTGGCTTTCATTCATGTTAGGCAAGTCTCTACCAAGTGAGCTACAAACCTAGCCCTCTGTTTTTTGTTTCTGAGACAGAATCTCACTATGTAGACCTTGCATGGTATAGCACACCTTTGATCCCAGCACTTGGGAGACAGAGGCAGGTAGAGCTCTGTGAGTTCCAGGCCAGCCTGGTCTACACAGAGAAATCCTGTCTCCAAAAAAACCAAAAAAAAAAAAAAAAAAAAAAAAGAAGAGAGAGAAAGAAAAAAAAAAGAAAGAAAAGAAAGAGTGAACTTCTCTAGGCATCCTGTCTGTCACAGGAGGGAGGGGAGAGTAATGAATATAGCTTCCCTGAGATCACTCTGAGGACTCAGCTAGACCCTGAACCTCTTTAGTCCAAGCTCAGAGTCCTTGCAAAAGCCACAGTTCTGACCTGCTGTCCCTTTTCTGTTCCTCTTATGTGCAGTTCTCATCCCCATGGCCCCAGCCGGCCACTGAGCCCCACCATGGGTGGCTTATACTCAGAGTACCTCAATCCTGAGAAGGTTCTGGAACACTACAACTACACCAAGGAGACGCTGGACATGCAGGAGACACCCTCCCGCAAGGTGGCCTCCGCCTTCATCATCATCCTATGCTGTGCCATCGTGGTGGAGAACCTTCTGGTGCTAATCGCCGTGGCAAGGAACAGCAAGTTCCACTCAGCGATGTACCTGTTCCTCGGCAACCTGGCAGCCTCCGACCTGCTGGCCGGGGTGGCCTTCGTGGCCAACACCTTGCTCTCGGGGCCCGTCACTCTGTCCCTGACTCCTTTGCAGTGGTTTGCCCGAGAGGGTTCGGCCTTCATCACTCTCTCTGCCTCGGTCTTCAGCCTCCTGGCTATCGCCATCGAGAGACACGTGGCCATCGCCAAGGTCAAGCTTTACGGCAGCGACAAGAGCTGCCGGATGCTGATGCTCATTGGGGCCTCTTGGCTCCTGTCGCTGGTCCTGGGTGGCTTGCCCATCCTGGGCTGGAACTGTCTGGACAATCTGGAGGCCTGCTCCACGGTCCTGCCCCTCTACGCCAAGCACTACGTGCTCTGCGTGGTCACCATCTTTTCCGTCATCTTATTGGCTATCGTGGCACTGTATGTCCGAATCTACTTTGTAGTCCGGTCCAGCCATGCCGATATCGCCGGTTCCCAGACACTGGCCCTGCTCAAGACAGTCACCATCGTACTGGGTGTTTTCATCATCTGCTGGCTCCCAGCTTTTAGCATCCTTCTCTTAGACTCGACCTGTCCCGTCCGGGCCTGTCCTGTCCTCTACAAAGCTCATTATTTCTTCGCCTTTGCCACCCTCAACTCGCTGCTCAACCCTGTCATCTACACGTGGTGTAGCCGGGACCTTCGGAGGGAGGTGCTGAGGCCCGTGCAGTGCTGGCGGCGGGGGAAGGGAGTGGCCGGTCGCAGAGGTGGGACCCCAGGGCACCGGCTCCTGCCCCTCCGCAGCTCCAGCTCGCTGGAGAGGGGCTTGCACATGCCTACATCACCCACCTTTCTGGAGGGCAACACAGTGGTCTGAAGGGAAGGGGGGAACTGACAGGTAACCAAGCCACGGAGAGCTCTGTGGGGAGAGACCGGGTGACCTCATGTGTCCCTCAGCGCCACAGGCCTCGTGGAACTGACCACAGCTCACAGGTCAGGTGGCCAGCGGAGGCACTGACCTAACCGATTGCAGTACCGTGACTGCGGGGACTGTTAAGGGTGAAGGGGGGCAGCAAGCTGGAGCTTAGGGGTAGAGCATTTGCCCCTTGGTACAGAGGGTATCAGCATCCTGTCCTACCTTTGGTCCGCCTGGCCCACTTCCTGCCTCCTCCTTTAAGACAGGGCCTCTCTATGTTGCCCTGGCTGGCCTAGAACTGCTGTGCAGACCAGGCTGGCTGGGAACTCACAGAGGTCACCTGCCTCTGCCTTCTGAGTGCTGGGATTTTAAAGCCATGTACCACTATACCTAGCTCCTGCCGCCTTCCATAGACAACCGTAGGCCTCTTCTTGTGGAGACACTGTCCCCAGGGGACCCAAGGCCTCCTCCCTGTCCATCTGAGGCCCAAATCCACAGCTTCCTCAATTTCATTAACTCAGTTACTTCTTCCTTTGCCTTTCGTGTTCCGGGAAAGGAAACCACTGTGGGGCGGGGAGGAGGAGCCTGGAAATCCTAGTCTCCATCCTCAGACCTCGTTGGCTACTCGCTCTATTGGAGAGTGCAGAGGGATCAGCTGAGGGCTGGGAAATCAGTGAGACACAGATGCTAAGGAGACTTTGCTCTTCCTCGGGAAAAACCCTAGGGGAGGCATTGGTCATTCCTGGAACTCCTGCCCCCACATCCAGCCTCCCTCCCCACCTTCGTCCTACCCCAGGGACCAGGTCCCCTAAGGCAGGGCAGCCTTGAACCCAGTGTGGCCACTTGCCAATTGTCTTTGTTGTTTTTAAAAATTGTGACAGGGTCTCATGTAGCCCAGGCTGGCCTCCAACTCACTATGTAGCCAAGGCTGGCTTTGGACTTCTGATCCTCCCGCCTCTACTTCCCGAGTGCTGGTATCACGGGGTATACCGCCAACAGCTGTCTTGCGAGTTATCATGAGTAACATAGTCAACAAAGACGTGAGGTGGACAAGGACATCCTGGTATTCATGGGAACCTTCAAAGTCTTGAAGGACTTTGCTAAATCCTGTGGAGAAATAGAAAGTCCAATGCGGTACAAACTGTATTTATATATGTCTGTGTGCCAGTGTGTGGGCGCTGTCTGACCTCTCATGTTCACATCCATGTTGAAACTGCCAGAGAGAGACAGGGGTGTGTGTGGGGCCTGCCATGTGCAGGCCCCTTGGGAATTGCTGGTTCATCTCTTCCACACATAGAAACCTCTGCCTCAAAGAAGTCTGTGAAAGCAAAGGCTGAGGAAGGGGAAATTTGGGATGCAGGAGCCAGTTGGGAGTGTGTCTCCCCTCATATAGCTTCCCAGGTATCCCCTTTGTGCTGGAGACCCAGATCTGGGCCAATAAACAGTTCGATTTCTCTTGCTGCTGGCAGTCATGGGTTTTGTGTATGTGTGTGTTGGGATTATAGGCCGCCATTTCTTCCTATTAGTGTCCTTGGCCTGGGAGATGGGGTAAGGGAGATTATCACCCGCCAAGGCGCCCCAACCTTCTTTATTTCTCTGTTTCATGCCCCGTCCCCAACCCTCAGCTCTGCCTGAGCTAGAATTGCTGAATATTGCACACAGTGGCTTCTGGGGACACAGGGCCAACCTTAGCCTTTTCCCTGGGGGCTGTTGGGAGGTTGACTTGCTCCTCAGAGTGACTCATTAGGCCCAGGGCCTCCATGTTTTCCTTCAAAGGTACACCTTAGCAGGTGAGGTGGGCTGTTCTCTATTCCAAGTCTGCAGTCTGGGAATTGGAGAGGCGGTTTCAGAAGGTCAGACAAGCCCGGCCGTTCTTACCGGCAGCCACCACTTTCCTTATTTATTTATTTATTTATTTATTTTATTTTATTTTATTTTATTTTTTTGGTTTTTCAAGACAGAGTTTCTTTGTGTAACAGCTCTGACTGTCCTCTAGAACTTGCTTTGCAGACCAGGCTGGCCTCCAACTCACAGAGATCCACCTGCCTCTGCACCCCGAGTGCTGGGATAAAGGTATGTGCCACCATTACCCGGCTCAACACTTTCTTTTATAAGGTTTATTATAATTTAAAGTGTGTGTGTGTGTGTGTGTGTGTGTGTGTGTGTGTGTGTGTGTGTGAAGATTATGGGAATAAGCATGTGCATGTAATACCTAAATAGGCCAGGGAAATTGGATCCTCTGGTGCTAGAATTGCAGGTGGTTGTAATCGGCCTGTTGTGGGTGCTGGGAACAGAACACAGGTCCTCTAGAAGAGCAGCAAGTGCTCTTAACCTTGGAAGCATCTCTCCAGCCCCTTTTCATTCCTCCTTCCTCCCCTGCTACTGGGGATGTCAAGCCTGTTGGTCAAGCAGTCTACCGCTATCATGTGATATGTAGATAGATGATAGATAGAGATAAATTTTTTTTGGAGATAGGGTCTTTATGTAGCTCAGGCTGGCCTCAAATTCACTAGGTAATAGCTGAGGATAATCTTGAAATTATGATCCTCTTGCCTCCACCTCCCGAGCTGGAGTTACACCACAAACCGGGTTATGCTCTGCTGAGGATGGAACCAGGGCTCCAGCATGCTAGGCTTTGCTCTGTCAGCCGAGCCCCACCCCAGCCTCAATAGGCTAGTTCTTTGTGCTTTTCTTTTGTTTCCCCAAATGGCCTCAAGGGATGATCTTTCCTCCACTGCCAGAGGCAAGGGTCTCTCGGAGCCTGATCTAGGGCTGAGGTGACAATCAGCAGCTGACACTCCTGAGTATGTGTCTCCAGACCCACGTGGTAGGAAGAGCCAGGTGGCTCAGAAGCTGCCTGGAACCCCGCCTGGGGAGAAGAGGGAGACAGTGTGGGGGTGGAGGACCAAGCTGGCTAATCCAGGACCAAGCTGGCTAATCCAGACCGGCGACTGGTGAGCTCCGGGTTGTGACAGAGAGTAAATAAAAAGGAGAGGGATGGAGGAAGACACCTGAAGTCAACCACCGGCCTCTATACACACACATACACACACACCTCTGCACCTGTCTGAGTTAGATGTGGTCTTTCACACCTCTAATCCCTGCACTGGGAAGGTGAAGGCAGAATTTGGAGTTTTGAGTCCATCCCAGACTACATACTGAGTTCCAGGCTAGCCTGAATTACAGATCAAGATCCTGTTTAAAACATTTGTGTGTGTTTGTGCGTGCATGTGTGTGTGTGTGTGTGTGTGTGTGTGTGTGTGCGCGCGCGCGCGCGCGCGCGCATCCACTAAAGCAGCACATATACAAAAATCGGAACAATATGGAGGTCAGCATGGTTCCCGATCGAGAATGACAGGAAAATTCATAAAGTGTTCTGTGTTTTCAAGACAGTTTAAGGAAGAAGCAAAAGCAAAGGAGGGCTGGTGAGGTTGTTCGGTAGGTAAAGGCCCCCTTTGCTGCCAAGCGTGGCTCCCTGAGCTCACGCCCTGAGGCCCCACTGTGGAGGAGAATCAACTCCTGCACACAGTCCTCACCTGTACATGTCACTGCAGCACGGGCGTGCGTACACAGAGAGGCCTGGCCTTTAACACAACTCCAGTCCCAGGCAGGGCTTGTTACCCAACAGTGGTCATCTCTGAGCTGTCCAGAGAGGGAAATTCCAGGGGGGTGCAGGCCTGTGGCCTCTGTCCTCTTGCAGATTTCTCTAGCCTTCTGACATTGCAACAGACGATTGCCAGAGTTCATGCACTAGAACCAAGCCAACAAGTTAAAAAAATAATGCAAAAAAGCCAGGCAGTGGTGGTGCATTCCTTTAACCCTAGCACTTGGGAGGCAGAGGCAGGCGGGTCTCTAAGACAGGTGAGTTTCAGGACAGCCAGGGCTATTCACAGAAACCCTGTCTCAAAAAAACAAACAAAAAGAAAAATAATGTTTTAAGTTTCTGATTTTGAAAGTTTTTCTTTTTAAAGCTTTTTTTTTTTCCTAGTGTGTTCAAATGAGCGTTTGAATGCAAGTGCCCGGGAGACCAGAACCATCAGATCTTCTAGGAGCTGGGGTTATAAGTGGTTGTGAGTTGTTTGGTGTGTGCACTGGGAATTGAACCCATGTCCTCCACAAGAGTAACAAGTGCTTAACCACTGAGCCATCTCTCCAGGCCTGTTTCTGGTTTTGTGTTGGTCCCCATTTGTAGCTCTCTTGAGAGGCATGCAGCCTGCAGGTCGCACACGCCTGTCCTGTCAGTCCTTCCCACCAGCTGCCTTTGCGTGCTGGGTGGGTCTCCAGCCTCCAGCTAGAATCCTCACCAAACATCTCTGTCTCATCTGGTGCTTGGAATTAAGCTCAGGGCTTTGCCCAGCACTGCATACACAGGCCATATCTCCAGTCTCAGAACTCAGGCAGCGGCAGCAAGAGGATCAGACGGTCAAGGTCAGCCGCAGCTACTTAGTGAGTTCAAGACTACCCTGACCTACATAAGACCCTGTCTCAAAACAAAACAAATGTAGGCTTTGTTGTTGTCGTTTGAGACAGGGTTTCTCTGTGTAATAACTCTATCTGGAACTCACTTTGTAGACCAGGTTGGCCTCGAACTCACAGAGATCTGCCTGCCTCTGCCTCTGGAATGCTGGGATGAAAGGTGTGCACTACCATGCCCAGATCATGAACGTAGATTCTTAAACTCTTGCAGGAAGAATTTCAGACTAAGAAGGTCTGAGTTGACCCAGGAACATGCTTTCAACCAAACATTCCAAATAATTTAAAAAGCAGGGCTGGAGGGTTGGCTCAGTGATTAAGAGCACTAGCTGCTCTTCCTGAGGACCCAGATTTGATTACCAGCACTCACATGATGGCTCAAAACTGTCACTTACTCCAGTCCCAGGGAATCTGAAACCCTCTTCTGGCCAGTCCCCCACGTGGTGCACAGACGTGCAGGCAGGCAAAACACCCATACACATAAAAACAAATCCATAGACCTGGCTGTGGTGGCACATGCCTTCAATCCCAGCCCTCAGGAGCCAGACGCAGGTGGATTTCTGTGAGTTTGAGGCCAGCCTGGTCTACAGAGCTAGTTCTAGGACAACACAGAGAAACCATGTCTAGGAAAACAAACAAACAAATGCATGTTCCAGGAATATGATTCTGTAGATAAAAGTAATTGGAATCATTTCCATGATGGAATGAAAGAACAGATTCAATAAGCTGTCTTCTGACTTTAGTGTGTATTTTGATGCATGCTCATGTACACATACAAGATTAATAAATAGGAATATTATACATTAGAAAAAGTCATATTTTTTTTTTTGAGACAGAGTTTCTCTATGTAGCCCCCTGGCTATCCTGGAACTCACTCTGTAGACCAGGCTGTCCTCGAACTCAAGAGATCCACTGCCTCTGCCTCCCAAGTGCTGGGACTAAAGGTGTGCGCCACCAAATCTGGCAAAGTCATACTTTTTAAAATTAAAAGCCCGTGGTCTATAAAAGTGTCTTTTTTTTTTTTTCTCGAGATAGGGTTTCTTCTCCTGGATCTTGCTCTGTAGAGCAGGCTGGCCTCGAACTCACAGAGATCCGCCTGGCTCTGCCTCCCGAGTGCTGGGACTAAAAGCTTGCACCACTGCCACTGCCCAGCCTGTAAAGGTATCTTTACCATGATAGCCACTCCTATAATTGATCTTGGGCTGGGGTACAGTTCCATAGTACAGCTCTCACTGAGCACACCCAAGGCCCCGGGGGGCCATCACTAGCATGGTGGGGGTAGGGAGGGAGACTTCAGAGGACCAGATTTTGGTTCCTAGCACCCACATGGTAGTTCACAACCATTTGTAGCTCCAGTTCCAGGGAATCTGGCAACTTCTGACTTTGATAAGCACCAGGCATGCTACATGATACATACGCTGGCAAAGCACTCATACACATAAAATAATAAATACAAGCATTCTTTAATCTTGAGCAGTGTGGTTCAGGGATGCTTAAAGTATGGTTAGCACAAAGCAAAGATTTTAAATTGTAATTAGTTAACTTTTTTTTTTTGAGACAGGGTTTCTCTGTGTAGTTTTGGTGCCTGTCCTGGATCTCACTCTGTAGTTAACTTTTTACATTTCTTTTTTGAGGCAGACTATTATTCTGTAGTCAAGGCTAGCCTAGAACTCATTATGTAGCCCAGGCTGGTCTCAAACTCCCAGAAATCCTCCTGCGTCAGCCTCCCAAGTACTAAGATTACAGGTGATACATCAACTAGTGTGTGTGTGTGTGTGTGTGTGTGTGTGTGTGTGTTGCTAACAATTGCATTTCGGGGCTCACACATGCTAGGCTTGCTAGGCAAGTGACCTACTGAGCTATTCTCCCAGCCTCTTGCTAATTTTAACTAATTTAATTAGATATGTGGGCAACTGTATCAAGTTTTTTGTTGTCTTAAATTTTCGCTTATCTATTTATTTAGATGAGTGAACGTGTACACATGCATGCCGCAGCGGCAGGCATGGAGGTCAGAGAAGAGCTTACAGTAGTCAATCGTCTCCTCCCACCAAGGGGGCCCTGGGCATTAGAATCAGGTTGTCAGAGTCAGAAGCCAGGCACTTTACCCATTGATCCATCTGGCTGGAGCAACATCAGGTTTCTAGGATGGAAATCAGGGCCTTGAGCCTATAACCCTTGCCCATGTATTGGTACGTATAGTTCTGCTTTGGGCTGCCTTGGATCAAGTGTCTTTTGGCATTGTAGTATCAGAGCAATAGGAATCTACCATGCCTATTGCTATGATTATGATGACATAGTAACTTCTGAATTTTGCTTCATGATGCAGAGGTTAGTTCTTTTTCTTAGTGGTATATAAATTAGACACAGCTGTAACTGATAAGTATTGATACAAATCCTACTGAATTAAATGACAGGAAAAGTGAGTTTTCTCACATTTAAAAGAGATTCAAAGTACTAACAATTTTATCCTCTATTCACTTATCTACCCATTCATCCACCCACACATCCTTCCTTCCATCCATTCATATATCTACAATCAATCTATCCATTCAACTATCCTTCACTTGTACATTTATCCATTCATCCATTCTCCTATCCATCCATCCATTCATCCTCCTACTCATTAATCTATCTATGCATCCATCTACTCATCCACCTACCCACTTATCCATCCATCCATCCGTCCGTCTGTCCGTCCGTCCGTCTGTCCGTCCATCCATCCACTCTCCCACCTTTTCATCTAGCCAGCCAATCATTTATCCACCCACCCATCTTTCTAGTCAGCGTAAACACTTCCTTGAGTTTCCTAAGATCAAGGCACTCTTCTATCCCAATAACTCTAAAAAGCAGCAACCTGCAGATTGCAGCAGATTTCACCAATGATCTCTCTACTGCTCAGGTCATCCTCGTGTCCAGTGTCTCTTTCAGTGGGAAGTGTCACTGTCCTCTGTCTTCCACAGCCCCGACACTCTGGAAAACAGAGGTCTGTTAGTTCCTGGAGGCCCCCTGCTCAGGGGGAACCCGCCGACAGCTCCATCGCAGGCCTTATGCCGACAGCTCCATCGCAGGCCTTATGCACTGCTATCCTTTGCAGCCCCCAGCACCAGAAAAACCGATTTCTTCTGATCACTCAGCTGAGTCAGTGTCTGTCTGTCTGTCTGTCTGTCTGTCTTCTCCCCTTTGGGGCTGCTATTTCCTGGTTGATAATTGTGAAGGGTCCTGCGGTGAGATCTACTCAGGGTGCAACTTCCTGTATGACTCAGGCCACTCTCACTCTTTCTCACCAGTTCTTGCTTAGGCCTATTCTCACTCATTATTTAGAAGCAAAGATGAGAAGCGAAATAATTTATTTTTCAACACTTTGCTTTATATCTCTAAAAGATAGCCAATACAGGGAGAAAAAAAAATAAAGTTTATCCACAATACCAGCATCATGCTTATCAAGAGTATCAGAATTTGCCAGGTGTGGTGGCGCACGCCTTTAATCCCAGTACTTGGGAGTCAGAGGCAGGCAGATCTCTGAGTTTGAGGCCAGCCTGGTCTACAGAGGAGTTCAAGGTGTACTCAGGTTAGCCAAGGGTACGTGGAGAAACCCTGTCTCAAAAAAACAAAGAAAAAGAAGAAGAAGCAGGAGGAGGAGGAGGAGGAGGAGGAGTGTAAGAACTGAACTGAGATGACTCACCTGGTAAGGGCCCTTGCCACTGAGGTCGCTGACCAAAGTTCCATCCTCAGAACCCACATGCTAGAAGGAGAGAGCTGACTCTGGCAGGGTGTCCTCTGGTCTCCATGCCCCCCACAATAAATAACCTAATTAAAATGTTGTTTGTTTGTTCTATGAAACAGGGTTTCTCTGTATAGGTCTGGCTGTCCTAAAGCTCACTGTGTAGATCAGGCTGGCCTCGAACTCACAGAGATCTACCTACCTGCCTCCTGAGTGCTGGGATTAAAAACATGCGCTACCACTTTGATCCTAATTAAAATGTTTTTTTTTTTAAGTATCAGAATTAAATGTCCCCCATCTGGAGTTCTTGGAAAAGAAGACTGAGCAGGAGTGGGAAGGAGGAGAGAGAAGGTCAGATGGTGGAAAAGACCAAATAACACTTATGCATGTGGGGAATTTCCAAAGAATAATAAATTAAAGAAAAAAAACCCCAAAAAGTTGAAGTTGCTCTCGTGTGTCTCAGGTTCCTTCCTTCCTTCCCACACTTTCCCCCTCTTTCTTTCTTGTGATGCAGGGTCTCTCATTCAGTAGCCCAGGCTTTGCTGGGCCATAGCAGCACCCGCCTTTAATTTCAGCACCTGGGAGGCAGAGGCAGGTGGATCTCTGTGAGTTCCAAGCCAGCCTGGTCTACAAAGCAAGTTCCAGGACAGCCAGGGTTGCACAGAGAAACCCTCTTTCGAATATCAAAAAAAAAAAAAAAAAAAAAAAAAAAAAGCTTGTTATGTTTATCATTATGGGGTATGGGGGAACATAATGTATATGTAAATGAAACAAAACGAAAGTAGCCCAGGCTAGCCTTGAACTCCTGATCCTCCTCTTCAACCTCCCAACCATTGAGAATATAGCTTGGGCTACCACATTTGTTTTCCACTTTTCTTCTTTAGATTTGAATTAAAAAAAAAAAAAAACCAGAATCCAAACAAGGTCTTCACAAGGCATTTAATCAGGTTCTCTGTTTAGCCTGTAGATCCTGGCACCTCCCAGCCCCTCCCCCGGAATTGGTGTGTGTTTAATTTTATGTGTATGGATGTTCTGCATGCATGAATAGCTGCACCATGTGCCTAGTGTCCATGGAGGCCAGAAGAAGGCACTTGACTTGCACATGGTTGTGGGCTGCTGTGTGGGTGCGGGAAGTTGAACCCAGGTCCTCTGGAAGAGTAGTTAACGCTACTAACCCTTCTTTCCAGCCTTGTAATTAATTTGTAGAATGACTAGGTTAATTTGTGGACTTTGCCACGGTTTAGATCCTGGCCAGCAGCATCCCCTTATGCTATTTAACTTACTCTTCAGCCTTCCAAGCAGGTTTAGGACCAACTATATTATTTTGGACTTCAGCTTATCATAGATGGTTCTGGAAACATTTTTAGAAGGTGTTGATGTCTGTCTGTCTACTCCTTGTAATATAACTAAGACTGACCCAAGAGTTTCAAAGGCCTCTCTATGTCAATTTTTAAAAAAAATTTCATGCGTGTGTGTTCAGAAGACACCTTGTGGGACTAAGTTTTCTCTCTCCACCTGTGGGTTCCAAGAATTGAACTCAGGTCCTCAGTCTTGGTGGCAAGTGTCTTTACCACTGAGACACCTTGCTAGCTCTCTCATCAATTTTTAATTTGAATCTTCCCCCTTGATCGATCATCTATAATGTGCATTTCCTGGATTCATCATGTGATTAGAATTCTGGTCAGTTCCCACTTGATCACAAAGCTTAAAACTCCCAAAATTTAGACCACTAACACCTGCCATTTTCCCCCAAAGTCTTTTTTTTTTCTTTTCAAGACAGGGTTTCTCTGTGTAGCCCTGGCTGTTTTAGAACTTGCTCTGTAGACCAAACTGGTCTTGAACTCAGAGATCTGCCTACCTCTGCCTCCCAAGTGCTGGGATTAAAGGTGTACGGGACTACCACTCAGCTCCCTTAAAGTCTTTTTTTTTTTTTTTTTTTTTTTTTTTTTTTGGTTTTTCGAGACAGGGTTTCTCTGTGTAGCTTTGCGCCTTTCCTGGAGCTCACTTGGTAGCCCAGGCTGGCCTCGAACTCACAGAGATCCGCCTGGCTCTGCCTCCCGAGTGCTGGGATTAAAGGCGTGCGCCACCAACGCCCGGCAAACCCTTAAAGTCTTATTAGGGACTACTTGCCTTAAAGTCTTATTAGGGACTAGTTGCCCCTGTCAAAATCAGGAAATGGAAGGAGCTTGAGAGATTGCTCAGTGGTTAAGACATCTTCCAGAGGTCTGGGGTGCAATTCCCAGCACCCACGTGGCAGCTGACAATTGGCTGTAACTCCAGTTTTAGGAGATATGATGCCCTCTTCTGGCCCCATTGGGCACCAGGCATGAATGTGGTACACAGACATATGTGCAGGCAAAGCACTCGAACACATTAAATAAAAATAAATAGAAAACCAGGATAAAAGAAAATCGAGCTGGATGTGATGGCCACACACCTGTAACTCCAGTTCTTGGTGGGCAGAGGCAGAAGGATCAAGTAGCTTAGTTGGTAGAGAGTTTATCTTGAATGTACAAGGCTCTGGGTTCAATCCCCAGCCCAGAATAAACCTAGCATGGGGCAGTCGAGGTGGTTCATCAGGTAAAGCAGCCACGAAGACAGCCAGCCTAAGTTTGATGCCCAGAACCACATGGTGGAAGGAGAGAGCCAGCTCTCAGAAGTTCACTGACCTTCGGGAAGCGGGGCTCACGTGATTCATTCCTAGCAGCCGTTTATGGGGTAAGATTGCCCACAGCACTTCACAACCCAAGTAGGTTTCAGGCAGGCCACCCGACAGTGCACGGCGGCGTGCTTTCAGTGATTGGTGACTGCCTTAGGAGCCTCTGCTGGGGTTGGTTGAGGGTCATTTGAGGCAGGGACCAGCAGGCAGAAGCCCTCTAGTTTGATGGCCAGGGCAGAGCAGGCCCTTCTAGCTACACACGGGGCTCTCAGCCTCAGATTACTCTTGGCTGCTCAGAGCCAGTCTGCATGCTTTTTCGTCCTCCGAGCACGCATGGCTGCCGTTCTCTAGGGATATAAGGGGGTAAGGGGCGTGGCTCCGGGTCCAAGTGCTGAGAGAACAGCCCTGTGTAAGTAGGAACGAGGGTCATGCTTAAAGTGGGTGAGAAAATCTTGGGGGTCAATGTTGGAGACTTACCGAAACACGGTTCTAGGGTGTACACTCAGCCCAAGCTTCTCCTCTGTGCATCATACGTTGTGACTGTATCTTTTCTCTGATTTCTGCTTTCAGGGTTTCCTGGAAGCACTCTGTCCCAGAGCTACATCCCCAGTTTCTGATTGAAGCTGTAAACTACTCCTTCGGGAGGACTGTTAAACTGCTATCCATGGGTCAAATCCACTCTGTAGCTTATAGCCCAGGCTGGCCTAGAACTCCCAACTTAGTCAAAGATAATCTTCTGCCTTCTCCACCACCCGCCTCCCCCAGCCCCGGGACAGGGTTTCTCTGTGTAGTTCTGGCTGTCCTGGAACTCAGTTTGTAGACTAGGCTGTCCTCCGACTGCCTCTGCCTCCCGAGTACTGGGATTGAAGGAACTTTCAATTCCTGATTCTCCTGTCTCCCCACACCCCCTTCAGTGCTGAGATCATGCACTTGTGCTACCACACATGGTTTGTGGGGGGCTGGGATGGAACCTGGGGCTTTCTGCACGCTAGGCAAGTGCTCTGCTCACTGAGACACATCCCTAGCCCTTTCGGTTCATTTTCATGGGGACAGTAAACTGAACTATGAATGATTAGTCCCCCTTTTACGTCGTGGAAAACAACCACTATCCCACAATCGCTTATGACACCTGGGAACAGCACGGACGGCAGGTTTGGTGCTTAGGAAGAGCTTTATTTGCCGTAGCTCTCTCTCATTGTCTGGGGCTTTGGTGTCTTCACAGGCAGAGCTGGTATTTGTAACATCACCTGTGGGCCCCACACACTGTGAATTACCTGCCACTTAATCCCTTTGTGAAAAACTTTACGGGCTGGGGCTATAGCTCAGTGGGTAGGACGCTTGCCCAACATGCGCAAAGCTAGGGTCCCTCGCCAGAACTGTATCAACCAGGCATGGTGGTGCATGCCTGCCATTGAAGCACTGGGGAAGTGGAGGCAGGAGGATCGGGTGTTGGAGATCATCCTTGGCTGTGTAGCATCGTACATGGTGAGTTCTGGGTTTCCCTTCACTGCTGAAGGAACAACCTATCCCCACCCTGAGATACCACATTCCATGTGTGATGGAGTAATTGGCTTGGGTTTGGGGCTGTTGTAAGGAAACTGCTTTGAACATTTTTGCATATATCATCCAGTTGCTATGCAGGTACTCAGGGTGTGTAATTGCTGGGTCCTAGGGTGGGAAAACACTGAGCACTAGCAGATGTTGCCAAACCAACTTCCAAAGTGGCTTATTAAAATTTTCAGTTAAGAAAAAAATTGATCACACTTTTTTTTTTGTCAGTGTGCATGTGTGTAGGTGAATACGTGTCATGGTGTGTGTGTCGGTCAGAAGATACTAGCAGAAGGGAATCCGTTCTGTCCTTGCACCTCATGGGTCCCAGGGTGGATTGAACTCAGGTCTTTGGGCTTGGCAGCAAGCGCCTTTACCTGCTGAGCTATCTCGCTGGCCATCACTTTTTAATTGTATGTGTATGCTGTGTGTGCCGTGGCACACACCTGTGGAAGTCAGAGGACAATCTCAGGAGTCCATTCTCTTTCCACCTATCCTCCGGTTCCAGGGCTCAAATGCCCTTGTCGGGCTTCTGTGGCAAGGGCTCTTACTCACCGGGCCAGCTCCCTAGCCCCGCTGTACTGGTTTTTGACTTCTGGCAGAGCAAGGGAAGTGTTCTGATGTTAACGTTGAAAATTTCCTTTCTTTCTTTTTAAAATTTGACCCATCCTAGGGTGTGTGTGTGTGTGTGTGTGTGTGTGAGAGAGAGAGAGAGAGAGAGGGAGAGGGAGAGGGAGAGGGAGAGGGAGAGGGAGAGGGAGAGGGAGAGGGAGAGGGAGAGGGAGAGGGAGAGGGAGAGGGAGAGGGAGAGGGAGAGGGAGAGGGAGAGGACATTGAGATTTTATGTCTCTGTGATGACTAATGAGCCTGGGCAGTCGAACCAGACGAGCAGACGGGTTCCTTTTACCGTCATTGTGGGTGAAGCATGTCTTTAGCCCTTTCTGTCCCCACAGGCCCATCACTGAATTTGTAAGAGTTCTGACTATAGGCTATAGCTAGCTTTCTATCAGGCCTGTGGGCTGCCATGGAAGCTGAGGGGGTCACCAGGAGCTCTGAGAAGCCATTCAGGTGCAGTAAAGAGGGCCAGGTGTTCTGACGCACGTGACTTCTCACAGCTTCCTCCCTAGACCTGGGGATGGAGCCAGGCTGGCATCAATGGGAAGGCCAGGGGCCTCGGGGACGGACAGGGAGGGCACCTGAGGGCAGATTGCCAGCTGACTCAGGGCTCTTTGATATAAAACTGGCAGGTGCTGGAGCCAGTACCTGTGATGCCAGACAGAGTTCTGGGCTTGCTCAAGGGCTCCCCAGGGGAGGGGGCTCTGCCCAGAACACTCCAAGGAACTTGGCTGTCTCTAGTTTTCTGGTTTGGGCAAGTATGGGGTGAGGGTGTGTGTGTGTGTGTGTGTGTGTGTGTGTGTGTGTGTGTGTGTGTGTGTGTTTAGTTTTCTGTGTTTTAAACAATTTTCCTTTTAATAGCCCTGGCTGTCCTGGAACTCTGTATGTACAGGCTGGCCTTGAACTCAGAGATCCTCCTGCCTCTGCCTCCCAAGTGCTGGGATTAAAAGCGTGTGCCACCACACCCAGCATAAAAGTATTTTTTTAAAATTACATTTATTTGGGAGCTTATGCCACTGGCCTCTAGTGTGTGTGTGTGTGTGTGTGTGTGTGTGTGTGTGTGTGTGTGTGTGTGTGTAGAGGGGACTTGCTTTTTGTAGTGGGTAGCCATTCCAGCTTGGATCTAGAAGTTCCAACCCCCACTGAGACTCTAGCAACTGTCACGCCTACGAGGTGGGGCGAGGGGAGGTGCCTGGAGACCCGAGATCTGGATGGGCCAGCCTCTCTCTGTTCCGGGACCCTGGACGGTGGAGGTTGACCGAGCAGAGCTCCAGAGGACACCGCTGGATTGCGATACACCTTCCCCAGACCCCACAACCTACCTTTCCCTTTTTTGTAAGTTATCCACTAAATAAATCTCCCTTTTAACTACGTGGAGTGGCCATAATAATTTCACCAATATCTTTTTTTTTTTTTTTTTTTTGGTTTTTCGAGACAGGGTTTCTCTGTGTAGCTTTGCGACTTTCCTAGGACTCACTTGGTAGCCCAAGCTGGCCTCGAACTCACAGAGATCCACCTGCCTCTGTGTCCTGAGTGCTGGGATTAAAGGCGTGCGCCACCACCACCCAACTGAGAGGACTGTTTTCTTTGGTATGCTGGCAATAGAATCCAGAATAGGTAAAGGCTATTATCACTGAGGCACATTCAATCCTTTGTGTGATATTTCTAATACATCAAACATCAAAGCAGGAAGAATATGGACTACAAGACTGTAAACCTGACACTGTTGTGAAGCAAAACAAAAACAACCAACCAAACCAAAAGAAAAGATTTATTTGAGAAAAGCACTTTGCAACTGACTACAGTTGTGCCTTATTGGTGTATCAGGCACCTCCTTTGCCTATATGCTAAATCAGCTGGTAGCTGCTTCTGGCCCACCATGTTTTTGTATTAATGAAGTTTTATTGGGCTGAGTGGTGGCGGCACATGCCTTTAATCCCAGCACTCAGGCAGAGGCAGATGGATCTGAGTTCAAGGCTAGCCTGGTCTACAGAGTGAGTTCCAGGACTGTCAGAGCTACATAGAGAAACCATGAATATGTCTCATAAAACCCCAGAAGCGAAGCAAAGCAAAGAAAAAGCTTTATTGGGACATATTGGGTCCAATACTATCTATAGCCATTCTTGTGCTTCAGTATCGGACTTCAGTGGGTACAGATCTGACTGTGTGGCTCACAAAACCACAATATCATCTCCATGGAAAAAGTCTGACCCCCAATCCAGTGGGATAATGGTAAGAGAATCTCTGGCCATGGCTCCCAAGAATGGTGTGGTGGGGGTGACAGGTGGCTTCCATGTGGTCTGGGAGAATTTTGATGGAAGTATTTGGGGGCTGTACACATCTTCCCAAAGAAGGTTCTGGGGAGGATGGCACACATCCAGGCAGCAGGCTAGAGATGAGACAAATGCTTGTTTGAGTCTGTCTTGTAGTGTTTGGGGGGTTCACATATGTGCTGTGGTGCACATGTGGAGGTCGGGACACCTTGCAGACCGTCCCCTCCGACCATGGAACTTGGGACGTTAGGATTGGCCGCCAGTGCCTTTGCCCGTGAACCATCCTGTCAGCCTGCTCACCCTTCTCCCTTTTTTTGTCTGGGAGGGAGTTGCTAGTTAACCAAAGCAGCTGTACCTGGAAGCTGGCTTGGAATCTGGCAGGTGAGGGGCTGGGGCCCAGCTCAGCGTTAGAGCACTTTCTCTAGCATGCATGAGACCCTAGGTTCCTTCCCAGCACACTCTGATCCTTGACTTGAGGCAACTCAACAGGAAATGTGCCCGTCTGTGTCCCTTCCCTTTCCGAAGTGTCTTAGGGGTGGCAGGGCTAGGTTCTGGCTGCTTTAGAGCTTTCTCTGAGGTTACTGGTTACCCTGCTTCCGCCCTGTCTTTCCTACTGTCCCCCATGGTATCCCTGTGGCCTACGATAGGCCGAACGACTTGTCAGGCCTAAAGTCACCCACTGCATGTGAGGTGCTGGAAGCACTGAAGTAGAGGTTTACATTCCTGGTCCCTGGAGCCTACTGTGTCTCTGGGTCTCTCTCTTGGCGTCTGTCTGCCTGTCTCTCTTTGGGTCTATATCAGTCTCTCTCTGGGTCTGCCTGTCTCTCTTTGGGTTTATATCAGTCTCTCTCTGGGTCTCTCTCTTGGTGTCTGTCTGCCTGTCTCTCTCTGGGTCTGTCTGTCTCTCTTTGGGTCACTCTGACTCTCTCTCTCGTGTGTGTGTGTGTGTGTGTGTGTGTGTGTGTGTGTGTGTGTGTGTGTGTGCGCGCGTGCACGCATCTCTCTCTCCTTTCCTGGAGTTCGTGCACTTTCCTTCTCTCTCTGGGTCTCTCCTGGCCTGCAATACTATAGGTGGAGCCTAGAGCCTCACACACGCTAGGCAAGTGCTCTGCAGCCCAGCCCTTCTGCGTTAATGTATGTGGCGTTGGGGCGTGGCTGGGCCCATACGTGCTGGGGGCTGGAGGAAGGTGACGAGTGTCCTTCTCTATTAGGGATGCCATGTCTCCTGCTGTCTTTATTTCTCTGAGACACAATCTCCTGCTCAAACTGGATCCACACTAGAGGCCAGCTAGCCCCAGTGAGCTCTCTGTCCCCACAGTATTGAGGTTATAGACATGTGCTTGGCCAGACTTGACTTTTATGTGGGTGCTGGGATTAGAACTCGGGACCTCGTGCATGTCCCACAAGTGTTCTTCCTCATGGAGTCCTCTCACCAGTTTAAAAAAATGTTAATAGTACGTGTTGAGACGGGCTATGATGATCTTGTGAACTCTGGTCTTGAAATCCTGACCTAATATCTTGTTAGCCACTACAGGCATATGCCACCACATACTGGCTATGATTTTTTTTTTGACAGTAGTCTCATGTAGCCCAAGATAGCCCTGATCTAGCCAGGTGGTGGTGGCGAGGCCTTTAATCCCAGCACTCGGGAGGCAGAGGCAGGCGGATCTCTGTGAGTTCGAGGCCAGCCTGGGCTACAGAGCAAGATCCAGGAAAGTCGCAAAGCTACACAGAGAAACCCTGTCTCAAAAAACTAAAAAAAAAAAAAAAAAAGATAGCCCTGATCTGACTATATAGCCATAGTTGGCCTTGAGGTCCTGATCCTCCTGCCTCTGATCTTGAGTGCTGGGTTTAGAGGTATACACCGTCTTCACTGTTACCATTAAATGTGTGGTTCTGTAGTATTTACTGACATGCACATAATTGCACAAAAGATTTCTGGAACTTTTCATCTTTGGAGACAGAAACTGTAGGCACTGCACTGTTCTCTTTCCCTTTGCTCATCTTTGGTCACCATTTTGTCTTCAGAGTCTCACTATTCTGGAAGTTCATGGATGTAGCCTCATATGTTTGTCCTTTTGTTACTTAAGCTCAGTGTTCTTTAAGTTTTACATTTTATGGGCATTGGTGTTTTGCCTGCATGTATGTCTGTGGGAGGGTGTTGGATTCTCTGGAAATGGAGTTACAGACAGTAGTGAGCTGCCATGTGGGTGCTGGGAACTGAACCCAGATCCTCTGGAAGAGCAGCCAGGGCTCTTAACCACGGAGCCTTCTCTCCAGCCCCCATTGCTCAGTGTCCTTAAGGTTCATCATGTTTAAACTTAGACAGGATTTCCTTTTCTCTCCTTCAGACAGGGTCCTAGTATGTATCCCAGGCTGGCCTGAATCTTACCATGTGATAAGGCTGGCCCCTCCTACCTTAGTTTCCGAGTGCTAGAATAGATGTCTGCCGTCATGCCTGCCTCAGAATTTTTTCTATTTAGAAATTTTTTATTCATTTTACATACCAATCAGAAATCCCCCTCTTCCCTCCTCCTGCCCCTCCAGTCTCCCCCACAACCCACCCCCGATTCCCTCTTACAAGAAGGTAAGGCCTCCCATGAGGAGTGAGCAGAGCCTGGTACACTCAGTAGAGGCAGGTCCAAGCCCCTTTCCCTGCCTTGCTGTGGGATGTTCTGTATGTCCTGTGGGAATCCGTTCTCGGGTTCCTTGTGGTGTTACCCAGCAGGTCTGCATAGAGGATGATTAGGACCATGGGCCTGAGTGCAGGTGTCTGAGATGGTCTGCACTTGGCTGTGCTGGGGGATGGTCTGTATGTCAAGTTGCTCTGATTGGTCAATAAATAAAACCTGATTGGTTGTGGCTAGGCAGGAAGTATAGGCAGGACTAACAGAGAGGAGAAATAAAAGAACAGGAAGGCAGAAGGAGACACTGCCAGCCACTGCCAGGACAAGCAGCATGTGAAGATGCTGGTATGCCACAAGCCACGTGGCAAGGTATACATTTGTAGAAATGGGTTAATTTAAGATATAAGAACAGTTAACAAGAAGCCTGCCACAGCCATACAGTTTGTAAGCAATATAAGTCTCTGTGTTTACTTGGTTGGGTCTGAGCGGCTGTGGGACTGGCGGGTGACAGAGATTTGTCCTGACTGTGGGCAAGGCAGGAAAACTCTAGCTACAAATGACGCCCAACGAGAGGGCAAGAGTTTCTACCTAAAACCTGAGAAAAGATTCTAAAATGGAGCTAAAAACAGCTTCCTAATTGTGTCTCTCAAATGAGCGGCAGCTGCCGGTTTGAGCTACTTGTGGGTTCCTAGTGTGTGTGCTCGACCTGCAGTATGGCGGGAATGAGGCCTCTGCAAGTGGCACATTAAGCTGCGTGGTGGATTTAGCCTTTGCTAGTACAAAACAAAAAAGGTTTCTGGGCTACATGCTGCTTGGATAAAAGCATAGACCCACAATAGCTCCCAGAACTGGCAGTGAACGTACCACCGCCATGTTGGGAAGCTGAGGTGGGTGGAGCCAGCAGCCATAGCGCTGTTTCAGTCTTACAAATGCTGCAGTTTAAAGCAATAGATTCACAATAAGACAGATTCAGATGGAACAAGACTTTAAATGCTTGACAATGTGTGTAAAAATGTACATAGGCTTGGAAGAGAGAGGAAAAGGAACATAGACAGTTATATAAAGAAATAGAAAGTTTTAAAATAATAAAGCCTTTAAAGAGAAAGTAAAAGTAATATAAAAAATAAGCCATGTAAAGATGGATATCACACAGAGAGTCTGGATTATATTGTCTTTGGGATTTTTTAACTGCAGAAAGACATTTGATTGTAAAGACTGCTCAGTTAAATCAATGTGTATATTTTAAAAGTATTTCAATTTTGAAATTTATGTCTAAGGATGTTTTGCTTTGGAAAGGAGACTCTGCTTTTGTTCCCACAGAAAGCCAGAGGCTATGGATTTGTTCCAGATTAAGATACATCAGGTTTGACCAGCCAAGACCCCCTGAAGGTCTCTGATGACACCATGGCCCAGATAATCCAACGTCCAGATTGGATTCAAGGCAACTGGCTCAGACAATACAGCCTCATGGACTATTCCATAATCCTAAAATGTTCTTTGTATCCCCATAAGATACAGCACCCCCCTCCAGCAGGAAGTAGTAAGAGAAGCTATGCCCACATTCCCAAATTATATGTAATTTTACTTTGTTAAGGTTAGAAGCTTCCTTTTTGAAAAAAAAAGGCGGGGGAAGTGCTGTGGGATGTTCTGTATGTTCTGTGGGAGCCCTTCTTGGGTTCCTTGTGGTGTTACCCAGCAGGTCTGCATAGAGGATGATTAGGACCATGGGCCTGAGTGCAGGTGTCTGAGATGGTCTGCACTTGGCTGTACTGGGGGATGGTCTGTATGTCAAGTTGCTCTGATTGGTCAATAAATAAAACCTGATTGGTCGTGGCTAGGCAGGAAGTATAGGCGGGACTAACAGAGAGGAGAAATAAAAGAACAGGAAGGCAGAAGGAGACACTGCCAGCCACTGCCAGGACAAGCAGCATGTGAAGATGCTGGTAAGCCACGAGCCACGTGGCAAGGTATACATTTGTAGAAATGGGTTACTTTAAGATATAAGAACAGTTAGCAAAAAGCCTGCCACGGCCATACAGTTTGTATGCAATATAAGTCTCTGTGTTTACTTGGTTGGGTCTGAGCGGCTGTGGGACTGGTGGGTGACCAAGATTTGTCCTGACTGTGGGTAAGGCAGGAAAACTCTAGCTACACTGCCTCAAGGCTGTGCAAGCCCATAGGTAGTGGGCTCCAAAAAGCCTGCTTATACACCAGGCATGAATCCTGATCCTACTGCGAGGGGGCCCCTTAAGCAGATCAAGCTACACAACTGTCTTGATCATGCAGAGGGCCGAGTCCAGTCCTGTGGAGGCCCCACAGCTGTTGGTCTAAAGTTCATGAGTTTCCACTAGCTTGGTTTGGTTGTCTCTGTAGTTTCCCACATGCCCCTTGCCTTGCTCATAGAATCCCTCTTCTCTCTCTTCAACTAGACTCCTGGAGCTCAGCCTGGTGTTTGGCTGTGGATCTCTGCATCTTGCTTCCATCAGAAGAACAATTTTTTTTAAAAAACATGCTTCTGTTACTGAAAGTTGTGTGTGTGTGTATATATATGCAATACTTATGATTTTGTCAACAACCTAAGAAGTTTTTTTTTTTTTTTTTTTCCCCTGAGAGGTGGTTTCTCTGTAGCTTTGGAGCCTGTCCTGGCCTAGCTCTGTAGACCAGGCTGGCCTCGAACTCACAGAGATCCACCTGCCTCTGCCTCCCGAGTGCTGGGATTACAGGCGTGTGCCGCCGCTGCCACCACCACCCGGCCTAACCTAAGAACTTTTTATTTCAGGTTGAAATTCTTTTAACAGAGCATGATACATCACTGCTCAGAATTTTTAAAATTAACTTTGACCAGTCATGGTGGCACATGCCTTTAAACCCAGCACTCGGGAGATAGAGGCAGGTGGATCTCAGTGAGTTGTAGGCCAGCCTGGTCTAAAAAGCAAGTTCCAGGACAGCCAGGGCTGCTACACAGAGAAACCCTGTATTGAAAAACATATACCCAAGGAATGCTCAATCATACCACAAAGATACATGCTCAACTATGTTCATAGCATCTGTATTCATAATAGCCAGAACCTGGAAACAACCTAGATGCCCGTCAACTGAAGAATGGATTAAGACAATGTGGTACATATACACAATGGAGTACTACTCAGAGAAAAAACAATGACAGCATGAAATTTGCAGGCAAATGGATGGAACTAGAAAAAAATCATCCTGAGTGAGGTAACCCAGGCTCAGAAAGACAAACATGGTATGCACTCATAAGTAGATACTAGATATAAAGCAAAGGACAATCAGACTGCAACCCACGGAACCAGGGAGGCTACATAGCAGGGGGGACCCTAGGATGACTGTGGCTTATAAGTTTTGGTTTTACCCAATCACTGGGCAAGCTTCAGTGTAACATTTCACTATTAGGATAAGAATTTGTACTGTGTCAAGCTGATAATAGAAAAACAAATAGGAAAAACAAAACACAAACACACACACACACAAAAAAAAAAAACGAAAACAAGGGGCTGGGGATTTAGTTCAGTGGTAGAGCGCTTGCCTAGCAAGCACAAGGCCCTGGGTTCAGTCCTCAGGTCTGGAAAATTAAAAATAATAAAATAAAAAAATAAAAAACCAAAAGAAAAAAAACTTGGGTTAAAAAATTTTAAAGAATTTTTATTGGAGAAATTATTTTGGCCACTCCACGTAGTTAAATGGATATTTATTTAATGGCGTAACTCACAAATTAAGTGAAAGGTAGGTCGCATGGTCTGGGGAAGGTGTATTGCAATCCAGCGGTGTTCTCCGGAGCTCTGCCCAGTCCACCTTCACCGTCCAGGGTCCCAGCACAGAGAGCGCACAGAGAGAGCGCTGGCCCATCCAGCTCTCGGGTCTCGAGGCACCTCCCCTCGCCCCGTAGGCGTGACAGTTGCCAGAGTCTCAATAGGGGTTGGAACTTCCAGATCCAAGCTGGAATGGCTACCCACTACAAATTTTTAAATTTATTTTTATGTACATATATGTGGGTGTGTGTGTCAAAGTGCACCTATAGTGCACTGATAAGAATCAGTTCTCTCATTCATTTTCCTGCTCCTCATATTCATTCTCTTCATTTATTCATCTGGTGCCAGGGATGGATCTCAGGGCTCTGGAGTGTGCTAGGTAAGCATTCTACTGCTGAGCTACATATTCCCAATCCTTTCACAGCCTGTGGAAGGTCAGTAGAAGAGACCATCATTTCCCTGTGTTCTGTTACTGATTTTATTCAACACAGGTTATGGATGCGGTTCCTGGCCTCTCCACCATGCTACATCCTTGATATATTGGCTTAAAAGTCTCTTGTGAACTACATTTTCAAGGAGGTGCTCTCAGCCCTGGCTGGCAGATAAGAACACAGGATGAGTCCAGGATGACCATGGTGTACTCAAGGTCACTTCAGAGGGCACAGGGTGAAGACTGGATTAGATGTGAGGCCTTTTAAGAGCTCATAGTTTTTTTTTTTTTTTCTTTTTAAAACGTTTTTTAAAAATTGTGTGTGTGTGTGTGTGTGTGTATGTGTGTGTGTGTGTGTATGCGCATGTGAGTGCAGTGCCCACAGAAGCCAGAAGAGGGCGTAGGATCCCTTGGAAGTGGAGTCACAGGGGCTTTGAGTGATTGGATGCGGGTGCTGGTAACCAACCCGGGGTCCTCTACGGGCTCTCAGGAGCGGAGCCATCTCTCCGGGAGAAGGAGAGGTTGGTGGCGCCAGCCGCAGCGCGGACGAGCCCACTGCAGCCAGGAGGTGTGCGGGGCGCCTGGGTGCGCATGCGCGCCCGCTTCGCCCCGGCGCGCGGCTTCTCCCCACCCCCTCACCCGGTGGTACACGCTGCTTCCGCTTGCGCCGCCCCCTCCCAGTTGGTTTCCGCGCGCGCGAAAAAGCCGGGGTCTCGTTCTGAGCTGTCCTGTCGGCTGCAACCTGCGCGATGCCAGCACGAACAGCCCCGGCCCGAGTGCTCCCGCTCGCCTCCCCGGCAGGCTCGCTGCCCGACCATGTCCGCAGGCGGTAGGTGCCGCGCGGGGTGAGGGTGGGGGGCCAGGCCGATGCCCGGGCATTTGTGGAGGCATCTCTGCTGTGGGTGGCCCAGCGGCCGCTGACAGCCGGGGCGCGCATGCGCGGGCCGTGCTTGGCGCGGGCCGTGCTTCCGGTCGCGCGTCCCCAAGGCTGTTGGCGCCAAAATGGGTGGGGGCCGCTGTGCTGGCGAGCCCGCTGACCTGGAGCTGGAGGGAGAGCGGCGAGCGTATCCCCTAGCCTCCTGCAAAAGACCGAGCTCGGGGGCCCCTCCTGGCTTGCTCCTCTTTGGTCAGCCAGGCGCCTGGGGATGCAGGAAATGCCCCCTCCCCCGCGGCCACCCCGCAGCCCCCCCACCCAGCTCTGGCCTCCACTTCCGGTGCCCTGGAGGTCCCACCGTGCCCAGCCCAGGGTCGCTCTGCAGGATCCTCCCGAGGCCCGGGTGCAGGGGGGCTTCCTCTGCGTCACGGTGCAGCGCCGGGCCTGGGCAGCTTGCAGCCCTCGGCAGCTTGCAGCCCTCGTGGGGTTTTGTTTTGCTTTTACCCTAAAGGAAAGGCGCTCCTGCGATCCTGGCGCCGTCCAAAGGACCCTGCCTGGGGAGAGAGGGTGCAGAATAGGCCCTCCACCTTTTCAGTGACATAAACCAGGCCCTGAGGTCCCAGAGCAGTCGAGGAAATGTTTGACCCCGTCCAGAGTGTGTATCACGGGGAGGGAGAGATGGATGGCAATGAGCTGTCTCGCCCCAGCCCCATGATTGCAACCCCTGTGAACCAGTTCCTTCGATCCTGGCACCGTTGAGGGAGCTTTTTACGTTGTCCAGTGTGCATGTTCCGAGGAGTGAGGGATGGCAGGTAACCCCCCCATTTCAGTCCATGCGAATACCCCCCACCCCTCCCACCCGCCCTCCGCCAAGGAAGCTCTTCAACGGTCCACTGTGTCACTGGAAGTGAGGGACTCTGGGTAATGGGCCCTGCGCTACTACCTCCTGGGCACGGGGCTTGGCGGGAACACGATCCCGCTTCCTGTTCCAGAGGACATCATCAGGCAGTTCATTCTTGAAAACTTGTCCCATGTGGTGTTGTGCGTTAGTCATAGGTGCCCTGACCAGCTCTGCACGTCTTCCAACCCGATCTATGAATCTACTTGGGCTGTCTGTTTCCAGGGGTTCGTTTACTGCGGGGATGCCAGGGCAATTTCTATTTGAGCTTTGGAGGATGAAGTGGGGCTGAAATCCCCCTTCCTGTCAAACACCCCACCCTCTGGAGCTTTGTGCATGCAAGTTTCCACCACCGAGCTACACCTCAGCCCCTTGGCACTCTTTCTTTTTGGGCGGGGGGGTGGGGGTGGAGGGTGGGGGGTGACAGGATTATTGGTGAGTTTCCCAGGTTGGCCTGGAACTCTATCTTCCTGCCTCTGTCTCAGTGTTGGGATTACTGGCATGTGCCACCATGATGGTTTAGGTTCTGAATGCCTGTTTTTGACTGTATAGACAGAAAAATTGGCAGATTTTTAAAAAATTTTTGAGACCAGGTTTCTCTGTGTAGCCCTGACTGTCCTGGATCTCACTCTGTAGACCAGGCTGGCCTCGAACTCAGATCCACCTGCCTCTGCCTCCTGAGTGCTGGGATTAAAGGCGTATAACACCACCACCTGGCAATATTGGCAGCTTTTGTGACACCTCAACAAATTTTTCTTTTATAATTGAACCTTCCTACCACGTAGCTGGAGTACTTGGTGGCTCTTTAAGGTTAGACAGTGAGATGACCTCCCTCCTGTTCTTCTTGTCTGTTTGCTTCCTGTTCACTTGTGGTTTTTGTTTTCCAGAAAGGGATTCCTTTAGTCCAGGTAGGCTAGCCTCTGGTTGTATAGCTCAGGCTAGCCTTGATCCTCTTTCCAAGTGCTGGGATTACAGGTCTGTGACACCACATCTGGTTTAATTTTTCTTGATTTAGGAAAACTTAGTAGCAAAATATAATCTACAGTATGAAGAGCCACCTGCATCTGGTGGGATGTCAGGAGCTGAATTAGGCCTTGCAGCGGCTTCTGTCCGTGCTGCTATCCTGTATTAAATGGCAGTTGGTCTAAATGGCAGTTTAAGTTTGCATAGTTCTGCCAGACATAGAGTCTTCTCTTTAGTATGTATGTGTGTGGGTCCATGCTACAGCTTCTGTGTGGAGGGCAGAGGACATCCTGCAGGAGCTGGTCTTCTGGTCTGGGTACGGAGTGTAGGCCATCAGGTTGGTAGCATACCCCTATCCGCTGAACTACCTTGCCAGCCCCAGACTGACTTTGCAATACACGAAGCCCCACGTCTTTGAAAAATCATGTTTTAGGTGTGGTGGCACATGGCCTGTAACCCAAGCCCTTAGAAGGCAGAGGCAGGAGGGCTGCATGCTAGAACCCACCCAAAGCCTTGCTTCAAAGATCCATGCCTTTCAGGGTGGAGTGTTTCTCTCTTTTCCATAGCTGAGACCTCCTTGTTGACTCAGGTTTCTAATTGCTTTCAGCTTTTTAAATTTTTTCAAGGCAGAGTCTCTATGTACTCCAGCTGGCCTTGAACTTAGAATTCTTGTTCCTCCTGAGTGCTGTATAGACAGGTGTGTGTTGCATGCCTGTCTTGCTCTTGTTTTTTTTTACTTGTGTATGAACGGTGTGTGTTTGTGTACGTCCCACAGGTACGGTGGGTGTAAGGACAACTTTACTTTTTGATTTCATGTGCAGAGTGTGGCAGTTAGACTTGTTTATACTGTCACCTGCCTTTGTGTGGAACTGGGATCAAACTAAGTTTGTCAGGCCTGTGTGACAAGTGCCTCTACCCACGGATCCATCGCACCACGTCAGTTATTACTTGCTGTGTCTGTGTGCACACGCTTACCACAATGCACATGTGGAGGTCAGTTCTCGGGGGTCTTGGGGTGGGAAGTCAGGATGGCAACAACTCAAGAAATCAGACTTGGCAACAAGTGCTTGTTACTCATGAGCCACCTCATCTGACCTAAACTTGGTTTCCTTTTGAGACAGGTCTGTGTAGCCTTGGCTAGCCTGAACTCTGTAGACCAAGCTGCCCTCATGCCCACCTGCCTTTGCCTCCCAAATACTGGGATTAAAGGCGTGTGCCACCATGCCCAGCTTATTACATTTGAACTTCTTGGAATTGGAAGTTGTTTCTTGCCTTCTACCTTATGGTGTGTGTGTGTATGTGTGTGTGTGTGTGTGTGTGTGTGTGTGTGTGTGTGTAAGTATAGGTGTTTCACCTGTGAGTTTATCTGCACCATGTGTGCCTGGTATCCAAGAAGCCAGAAAAGGGCAGTAGATCCCTGGGACTGGATTTTTGCTTTCAACCTTATTTTGAGACAAGGTTTCCCTATGTAACCGTGGCTGTTCTGGAACTTGATATGTAAAGTAGGCCTGCCTGGAACTCAACAGACCCTCCTGCCAGTGTCTGCGTACAGGGATCAATAACCTTTCTCTGAGACCGATCGCTCATAACCTTGGAACTCACTGACTGAGCTAGTCTGGCTGCCAGCAGGCCCAGCAGCCCTTCCTTCCTCCATGTTTGTCTTTCTGTGACTATTGGGATCCAAACTCGGGTCCTTGTGCTTGGCAGTCACTTGACTAGTCCTGTCCCCAGTCTCAGACAGTTAGGTAGCCCAGGCTAGCCCTACCAGCCCTGTGTAGCTTAAGATGACGTGGATTCCTGGTCCTCCTGCCTCCACTTCCATGTGTGCAGGTTTATGTGGTGTTGGGGATGGACCGGAGGGCCTCAAGTGTGCCAGGCAAGCGTTCTACTCATTGACTTTGCCCCTTCTGTAAGATAACACAGCCTGGCTTCACTCGAGTAGGAAAAACGAGTTCTGTGACTTTAGATTTTAACTTATTTTTGCTGTGTTGAAGTTGAACCCAGGCCTGTATGTCTGTCAGTTCTATGCTGGAGGGGCTATCTCACCCCAGGTGTGGAACACTGTCTCTTGATTGACAGGTGTTTTGTTAAGTCCTGGTGCTGTCCCTTACAGCTGTGTGGTTGTCTGCTTAATCTCAGTGCCCTGTCCATGTCCCTTTTTTATAGATTTATTTCTACTTATGTGTATGTGTGTCATGTGCGTGTAGGTGCCCATAGAGATCACAAGGTGTCAGATCCCTTGGAACTTGAGTTAGGGTAGAAGCCACCTGACCCGGGTGGGGAACTTACGTCCTCTATAAGAGCAGCACATGCTATTAACCACCAAGCCATCTCTCCAGGGGCCCCTCAACTGTTTTTGGAGGGCGCTGGGCATAAAACCCAGGGCAGATATTTTACCATTCAACATGCCATCTGAAAGATGGGGCTGGGGCTGACTGCTCCTCGGTGGAGTTTTATAGGTCAGCTGAGCTCATGGTGGGAGTGGGTTAGAACAGCAGCCTGCAGGCCTTCACCCTGGGCCCAGGGAGCTAGTCTATTCAAGCACTATGCAGTCAGCTGTGTTGGCTCTCTCCCCCCACCCCCAACAGGGTTTCTCTGTGTAGCTTTTGCACCTTTCCTGGAACTCGCTTTGTAGACCAGGCTGGCCTCGAACTCACAGAGATCCACCTGCCTCTGCCTCCCGAGTGCTGGGATTAAAGGCATGCGCCCCCACCGCCCAGCTGGGTTGGCTTTTTATTCCAAACTTGTAGAATGATCTAGGCTTCTTGTTCTGCGATTGGCCTAGACTTTTGTGTGCCAGGTCTCCAGTCACCCTTCTGTTTTGAAACTGGGTCTTTGTAGCCCAGGCTGTCTTTGAATTATGTCCTGCTCAGCCTTCTGAGTGCTGTTGGGATTCCTAGCATGAGCTGCCAAGACTGGTTTAGTTTTTAGATCTTTTTCTCTGGTGTTTAGATAACCAACTATTCATTTTCTTTTTTCTTTTTTTTGGTTTTTCGAGACAGGGTTTCTCTGTGTAGCTTTGTGCCTGTCCTGGAACTCACTTGGTAGCCCAGGCTGGCCTCGAACTCACAGAGATCCGCCTGGCTCTGCCTCCCGAGTGCTGGGATTAAAGGCGTGCGCCACCACCGCCCGGCTGTCATTTTCTTTCTGTATCTTTTAGTGCTGGCTGTGGATCTGTGCTAGGCAAGTGCTGTGCCTCTGAACCACACCTTGGGCCAAACACTAAATTTCTTGTGCTGTTCTGTAGGTCAGAAATGAGGGCGGTATGGGGTAGAAACCAAGATATTTCTAGACTGTGGCCCTTTTCTGGAAACACTTGGACAGGAATGTGTCCTCTCTCTGGGGAACTACAGTTTAGTTTATTGCTGTTGCAAGTCTGGTGTGTGTGTGTGTGTGTGTGTGTGTGTGTGTGTGTGTGTGTGTAAGACAGGTCTCATTACATACCCCAGGCTGATCTTGATCTTAGTTTTCCTACTCCAACTTTGTGATTACTGTGACAGGTGTTATTACACCTAGCTAGTTCTCTTGTGTGTGTGTGTGTGTGTGTGTGTGTGTGTGTGTGTGTGTGTGTGTGTATGAATGCAGCTGTATTCCTCAGCATGCGTATAGACATCTGAGGGCTATTTTAACTTAATTTTTATTTATGTGATTTTTAAAAGAATTTGAAGTTACAAAAGTGAGTCTAGGTGGCTGCCGCCTTGGTATGTGTGTGAAAGGCAGCGGTCAAATTGTTGGCATTGATGCTCTTTGCACCTTTGAGGATTCTGGGGTCAGACTTAGGTTTCCAGACTTGTGCGGCAAACCCTTTAACTATCTCACTGACCATATATTTTTTAGTACGCCTATCTGTGTGTGGGTGTGTTTAGGCAGGCCGGAGGGCAATGTTGGTTGTCTTCCAAAATTGTCTCCACCTTATTTTTTGAGACAGATCTCTCACTGAATCTAGAGCTCACTTCTTTGGCAGATTTGGTGGCCAACAAGCCTGGCGTCGTTTTTCTCCTCACATTGCTTTTCACATGGGTCCTAACTTGGGCCCTCCCTAAGTCCTCTCCAGACTTGTTATGTAACTAGGATGCCCTGGAACTTATGATGTTCCTGCTTGGCATTTTGAGTGTTGCATTACAGGTGTGCATCACTGTGTCTGGCTAGGTCTGCTTTATCAGTGCTAAACTGAGGACTGTCTCTAGCTTCTGAAATGCTCTGACCCCCCCCCCCCCCCCCCCCGGCAGCTTCTTGGGCCATGTCCTTGTCTCTCTGACCTTTCCTCTGTACTTCAGTCTTTTCTGCGATGCAGCTAGATTAGACTAGGCCCATACTGATTGTCCCTGATAATCTTCCAATCTTCCCATCGAAAGCGCTAGAATCTTAGTCACATTTGCCGAGTCGCTGTTGCCCCATAAGTAAGAGTCACAGGTCCTGGAGTCAGGGCAGCAGCATCTTGTGAGAGGGACATCATTTTGCTACTCAAGATGCTATCATCGGATGTGCTCACGCCATCGGTCTAGCCAGAGGCTGGGGCTGGGTATAGCTCAGTGGGAGAGGATGTCTTCAACACATCTCAAGGCCCTGGCTTTCATCTTCAGCAGTAGACAGAAAAGGCAGGGTACTAGAACCTTGGGCTTCCCTTGCAGGCCTTATTCTGCTGCCAAATTGTATCTCAGACCAGCATTTCTGGTTTAGGATGTTGAAATAACCTTTACAATCTTCTATCTAGTTCATGTTTCTGTCAGACTAATATTCCTAAAATCCTGGTTCCAGTATTGTGGTCCTACCTCTCCGTGGTTCCTTTAGTCTTCTGACCTTGGAACAAGGTAAATGTTTCTGAGCTTCTGTTGCTGGCCCCTCTCTGGACTTCTTTCTGTCTGGCACTGTTAATGGCTCGCTCTTGGGTGTCCCCTGAAGCAGCTTCCCAGTGGGACTCTGCTGGGTCCCTCTTCTGTGCTGTTGGGCTTGTCTTCTCACCAGGGAGGAGCTAGGGTTTTTTTTGGTTTTGGTTTTTTGAAACAGGGTTTCTCTGTGTAGCCCTGGCTGTCCTGGAACTCACTCTGTAAACCAAGCTGGCCTTGAACTCACAGAGGTCCACCTGCTTCTGCCTCCTGAGTGCTGGGATTAAAGGTGTGCGCCACCACTGCCTGGCTACATTAGAGTTTTTGAAATTAGGCCGTGTGTGTGTGTGTGTGTGTGTGTGTGTGTGTGTGTGTGTGTGTGTGTGTGTGTGTGTAGCACGCTTGTGGAGGTCAGGACAACTTCAGGAGTTGGGTTCTCCCCCTCCACTTGTAGGAGTTGAACTTTGGTCAGATTTGTAGGAAGTGCCTTTACCCACTGAATCATCCCACTGGGACCTACATTATGTTTGAGACAGAGTGGAGCCATAAAATGTAGACTGGTATGGAACTTGCCATCCTCCTGCCTCTACCTCTTAAGTATTGGTTGGGGTCTCGGTTCAGTGCTGCTGCACCTGGCTATGATTGCCTACTTTTTCAAAGGTTTATATATATTTTATCTTCCCTAGGTGGCTAAGCTGTTGGAAGTAGTTAGGAATGAATCATGGCCTGTCAGGTCAACATGGGGCTAAGGATGTTTCTCCATCCTTAGTTCTCCACTTGGAACTCTCATTCACTATTTTTGAGACATACTGCTTTTTGTAGCACAGGGTTAGCCTTGAGCTTGAGATTCTATGAACTCTTCCATCCTGTGTGCTAGGATTCCAGGCCTGTACCACCAAACTCAATTGAGTCTTACCCGGTTGAATCTCAGTATGTAGGGACTGTGGAGCTGGTCATAGTAGCTGTCCTGTCGCCATTTTAAGGCAGACTGACTGGGTTTGGGAGCATGACTCGGTGGTAGACCTCTTGCCCAGCACAGTGAGGCTCTGGCTCCACCCCAGCACCAGGTGAGCACAAAAGGGACAGTCACGTGGACCGCTGTAGCAGCTGTGCTTTGCCTCTGGGGACGAGTGTCCACTGTGCAGCTGCCTTTCTTCGAGTCTTGCCTTTGGCCAAGTTACTGGAGGGTGGGATGACTTTTGCCCGTGTGGGGCTCTGAGCTCCTGGAGGTGTTTTTCTTTGCCTTTGGGTGTTGGAGTAAACTCGAGGCTTTGTGTGTGTTAGGCAGGACTCTGCCACACTCCAGCCTGAGCTTCTGAAATATCAGCCATTCCAGAGCCTTTTTCTTTTTTAGTCTCAGGGAGCCTAGGCTAGCCTTAAACTCATTTTGTAGTCTAGGCTGGCCTTGAACCTCTTCCCCCACTCCTAAGCACTGGGCTGACAGATGTGTGCCACCACACACATGTGGGTTACTGGGTGCTGGGATGGAACCCAGAATGTACGTACCAGACAGACACTCTCAAGGCCCCAGCTCTCCGGAGCTTGAGTCCCTGCTACACTGCAGTTAACCGTGAGTACAGTTACAGAGTGCGGAGCACCTTTTCCAAGGGAAGCCCCTTTGCTGGCGTTAGTCCAGTGAGCCAGCTTCTGACCGGCAACAAGGCAGGCACGTGTATGGGAGTGGTGCCAGGAGGAGGGTTGGCCAGTAGGTGGAGTGATCACGGTGCCCCCGGTCTGGCAGCCCCTGGGTAGACTGAATCTGCCCTAGGCACTGAAAACTGAGCACCCAGACTTCAAGGCTACTGGGATGGGGCAGAGATCGCACAGGCCTGGCTCCTGTCCGTGGTGGTTAGACCTGTTCACGCTCCACCATTTCTTCTGTGGCTTTTTTCCCCCCAGTCTTCCCTGACCATAGAGGTAAGGTAATCAGTAATCTGCCCACATTTTTTTTTTTTTTTTTTCAGACAAATCCAAGAGAATTCTGTGCTTCCAAACTTAGGTACATATTCTGGAGGTTGAGCTCTTTGAGATTTTGGCCTGCTTTGTTTTTCCCAGCTAGAGCTAGGGATGGAATCCAAGGCCTTGATGTGCCAGGCAGGACTCTACCCCTGAGCTGCGTTCTTAGCAGCTCACCAGCTTGCTTCTCAGATTTCATCTCTAGCATCTGTGTATGTGGGCATGCCTGATGCCCTAGAGACCTCATTTCCCCCATTCAATTAGTTCTACAATGGAGGCTGCCACCCCATACCTGGCCTTTAGGAGCCATCAGCTGGCTGGTCCCCACAGTGCAGCCATGACTCATGCTGACATCATGCTGTGGCAGCCCTTTTAGGATTCAGTTGGGAGAAAAACAGTTGTAGGTCATCCAGGTTATAGAGGGACCCTGATTGTGACCTGTTGTCCATTTCCTTTCTTGTATTTTACCCCTCTGCTTTGAGACAAGAGTTTCCTGTAGTCCAAGCTAGCCTCAAACTCACAAGGTACAGCCAAGGATGACTGAATTCTTGATCTTCCTGCCCCTTTGTGCTGAGTGCTGGAATTATAGGTGTGTACCCCCATACCCAGTTTATGACGAGCTAGGAATGGAACCCAGTGGCTCGTGCATGCTAGGCAAACACTCGATTGGTTGAGCGCTTCTCCAGCCCTGTTATCTGAGGTAGGGTCTCACTGTGTAGCCCAGACTGGCTTTAACTTTTCCTGTCCCAGCCACTGGAGTGTGGGGGCTGACTGTGAGCAGCTCTCAGATGAGCTTCCAGGAGGCTGAGGTACCTGCTGTTCAGACTACTAAGGACATCATGGGAAGGCATAGAAGAACATGCTGGAAACTCAGGCATGGTAGGGCATGCTTGTAGTCTCCACACTCAGGAGGTAGAGGGAATCAGGAGTAGAGTTCAAGAACTTCCTCACCCACCCAGCTGTAGGAGAGAGACCCTGTCTCTAGAAAAGAACCAAAAAGAAAAGTTGATGTGGGACATCAGGACCAGGGGCAGAAGGGGACTGTTTTCCCCAGCAGTCGAATATGATGTCTATTCTTTTTCCTTTTGGGGTGGGGGACAGGGGTGGATTTTGGTTTTGTTTTCTTTTTGTTGTTTGTGTTTCGAGACGGTTTCTCTGTGCAGCTCTGGCTGTCCTGGAACTCAGAGATCCACCTCCATGTGCCTCTGCCCAAGTGCTGGGATTAAAGGTGTGCTATACCACTGTGCCCAGCTTTACACACACACACACACACACACACACACACACACACACACACACACACACACACACACTTTTCTCACTATGTTACCCAAGCTGGCTACAGATTTATGTACTTGAGTTATCCTCCTGCCTTAGCCTTATGAGTGGCTAGTACCACAGGCACTCACCCCAATTCCAGGATCCCACAGGTTGTTGTTGTTGTTATTCTTTCTGTTTTGGATTGTGGCATTGATTCTCAGGTAAATGAAGTTGCTTATTTTATTTTTGTATCATTTCCTTTACCCAGGCTCAAAGACTTGGAAAGAGATGGCTTAACAGAAAAGGTAAGTGCTCTTCTTTCACACATTCACTTGGATGTGTGCTCTGTGTGCCTGTGAATGTGTTCACATGTATATGGGTGCCTGTGTGCAATCAGGTGCATGCGTGTGCATGTAGAGGTCAGAGGTTGATGTCAGATACCTTTGTCCATCACTGTCCACTTTATTTACTAAGGTGGAGACTCACTGAATCTGGAACTCATGGGTTCAGCCAGTCTTAAGTAGTCAGGCTTGATGTGGGGAATCCCCTTTGCTCACTGAGAGCTGGATTCTGCCAAGCCTTTATGCCAGTCTGGGGATCTGAACTCTGGTCTTCATGCCTGCGTAGCAGGTGCTTTAATGACCAAGATATTCCCCAGCTTTCTAGTTCCTTTCTGAGGCAAGCTTTTGATCCGTAGCTTGGGCTGACCCTGAACTTAGTAGTGACCCTGGCCTTAAACTGGCAACCCTCCTTGTCTACACTTTGTGTTGAGATCTCAGGCATCTTACACCACGCCTAGCTTGTATTTAGTTTTTGGCTGAGCCAGGGCTGCTGAGCACACAGCTACCAGGGCAGCCAGATGGCTTAGTTTCTGTGTTAGTTTAATTGCTAGCTTGGGAATCTGGGGCTTCTTCAGCTCTGTCTTTCCACAGGAGTGTGTGAAAGAGAAATTGAACCTGTTGCATGAATTCCTGCAAACAGAAATAAAGAGCCAGTTATGTGACTTGGAAACCAAATTACATAAAGAGGAATTATCTGAGGTAAGTCTGTTTCCCAGTTACCAGGGCGGCAGAGGCTCCTGTTTGTCCCATTGACGTCTTCCTCCTAAATTATCCTTTGCTGTTGTAGGAGGGCTACCTGGCTAAAGTGAAATCCCTTTTAAATAAAGATTTGTCCTTGGAGAATGGAACACACTCTCTCACCCGAAAAGCCAACAATTGTCCAGCCAACGGGAGCCGGCCAAGCCGGAGAGCAGAAATGGCAGACTCAAAACAGCCCTCCAAACTCAGGCCGAGGAGAAGCAAGTCGGACAGTGAGACCAATTGTAAGAACACACGGCAGTGGTTCACAGATGTTTGCTTGTTTGGGGTTTTCTGGCTGTGTTGAGACGGTGCCTGTCTGGATGGCGTAGGCTGCTCCAGCCTTCTGAGTGCTGGGTGATAGGCCTGTGCTGCCTTGCCGATCTCACTGGACTTGTTTCCGTCTTGGAGGTTGTAGTTCATTTGAAGAGACAGTCCATCTTGAACCAATGAGCGTGCACCACATGTATTCTAGTTTCTTTCTGTTCATTTCTGGTGCTGAGAAGGAAGCCTAAGGCCCTGTGAACACTTAAGTACATGCTGACATTCAGCTGCACCCTTACTCTCTGGTTAGTTTCTTAATGTTCCTTTCCTTGTCTGTCTGTCTCCTGTCTGTCTCCGCCTCTTCTGCAGTGCCAGGGATGGAACCCAGGACCTTTGGTGTGCTAGGGAAGGGCACATCTGCCAAACCCCAGCTGTTGTCTTTTTTGGGGTGGTAGTAGTGGTGTCCGCGATGGAGCCCAGAGCCATGTGCATGCTGTACAGGGGCTTTGCAGTGGAGCTGGCCAGAACCTCCAGTTTATTTTCTGTGCGCTTCTGCCTAGCTTCGACTCACCGAAGTGGTCCCTACAGAGGTTTCCGCATAGGGCTTTTGATGTTTATAATGGTGTTGACAGGTGCATGGGCACCATAAACCATTCTTGGATTCTGAGCTTTCTTTCCCTGGGTTGTATGATGCCATTGCCCGATATTGAGCAGTGGCAGCTCTAAGGGGCTGTCTGTTGACATGTGCAAGCTGGCGCACAGTTTACTCGAGATTGAAAGTCAAGAAGGGTATATTCTTGCAGCACCTGGCCATCTGCAGCCATTTTTCTTACTGAAGAATGCCATGTCTTTTTTCTTGCTTTTAAACAGCTGAAGCTTCATCTAGCTCCATGGCTACGAGGAGAACCACCAGGCAGACCACCATCACATCTCACTTCATGAAGGGGTCAGTATGTAATGAGGGGGCTGTTGGCCATTTCTTGGGGATCTGGTAATTTTGGAAAAACATAATGGAATCAGAGTGAACTGCCTAGCTTCCATAATTGATAAGTTTAATTTTTTTTAATATTTATTTATTATGTATACAGTGTTCTGGCATGTGTGCCTATATGCCAGAAGAAGGCATCAAATCTCATAGATGGTTGTGAACTACCATGTGGTTGCTGGGAATTGAACTTAGGACCTCTGGAAAAGCAGCCAGTGCTCTTAACCTCTGAGCCATCTCTCCAGCCCCAAGTTTAAATTTTATTTATTTTGCCTTTATTTTAGTACTGAGGATAGAACCCAGGTTCTGGTTCATGTTAGGAACTCTGCCGTGCCCCTGCTCCTCCTAGGGATTTTAGGCAGAGGATTTCCCACGAGCTGCAGCCCTATGCAGGTGTCTGTTTTGCAGGTTTTGTTCACTGGATGTTGACAAACATTACTTGTGAACACCTTTTTTTTTTCCTCACTTTTTGAGGAGACTTAAAGCATACACAAGCTACAGCATAAAGTACTACAAGAGTTGTTAATGCTCAAACCTGGAGAGATGGTTCAGATAAGAGCACTGGGTGTTCTTTCAGAGGACCTGGATTTGATTCCCTCCACCCACATGGTAGTTAATGACTATCAGTAACTCCAGTCCTGGCGATATGAGGCCCTCTTCCAGCCTCCTTGGGCACTGTGTACATGTGATGTACAGACATACATTCAGACAAAACATTTATATACATAAAACTTAAAGAACAAAACAAAGAACCCTCACACTCATCACCCAGTGATAGAAAAATAAAGCATAACACTGTTTCCATGCTTTTTATGAACTTTGTTTCTTTTTCCAGTTCTGGTAGTGGAACCTTGTTCACAAAGTGGTACCATCCAACTTCATATGGACATGTTTATATAGACACAAACATGTGTTGTTTAAGATTAATTTCATGCACACGCATGCTTTGCCTGCATTTATGTCTGTGCACCACATTGTACAGTGCCTGTAGAAGTCAGGAGGGTGTTGGGTCCCCTGGAACTGGAGTTACCAGTGGTTGTGAGCAGCAGATACTGGGCCCTGAACCCAGGTCCTCTGCAAGAGGAGCAGGTGCTCGTCAGCACTGCTATCTCTGCAGCACCACATATGTTCACACACACTCACTGTGTGTGTGTGTGTGTGTGTGTGTGTGTGTGTATGGATGTGAGCACTGGTGTTCACAGCTGCCAGTAACTCCAGCTCCAGGGCACCTAATACTCTTCTGTCCTCCAAGAGCACATGGCATACATAATTTAAAATAATACATGTAACTATTAATTAAAAAAAAACTTCTTTCAGTCCTGGAAAGATGGGCCCTTCCTGGCAGGGAAGATAACCTGTGCCTTTAAGAGGTTCTTTTGTGAAAGAAGGGAAGTTATTGAAGGCCTCTGGATGGCTGGTGTGTACGTGGGGGTGTGTCTCAGAACTAACAGTCTCCTCACTGTGTGACAGCCCCACTAAACGGAAACCCAAGGAAGAATCTGAAGAGAGACTCTCGGACGAGTCTGTTGCAGAGAAGGACCAGGTGGGCCAATCCTGTTGACTCTGGACACTTAACTTTGTGTGTGTTGGCAAGGGTGGTCTGTCTAAACAGACTCCTAGTCGTGGGGTGTTGAGAGTGTGTGGGTTAGAGGGAGGACAGAGCTCTCGATGGAACGTGCTCTTATGCTAGAGCCTGATGGGTTTGAAATGGCAGGGCATCCTAGCAGGCTGGAGTCCTATATAACAGCTGATGCTGTAGTTCTTGCCTGAAGGCATCGGGAGGCGCAGAGTTCTATTTACTTTTCAACGTTGGGATCAAATTGAGGGCTTCACCCATGTAAGCCCTGTTCCACTGAACTACACACAGGGTCACTGTGTTTGATAGATGCAACTGTATATTAAGACTGTATTGTGTGGCCCAGGCTGGGCTTGAACTGTGTGTACTTGAGCCTGGGCTTGAACTCTTGGTCTTCCTGCCTCCACCTCCCAAGTGCTAGAATGACAAGTTTGCACCACTATCCCAACTGGTTGGGATTTTTATGTGTATGTTTGTGGTTTTGTGGGGGGGTATGTGCCCGGGCATGCAGATGCTCAAGGAAGCCAGAGGTACCAGATCCCAAGAGCTAGTTACTGGGGGTGGAGTGACTTGGGTAGTTGACATGGGTCCTGGGAACCGAATTCTAGTCCTGTGGAAGAGCAAACTGCACTTAGTGACTAAACCATGTCTCCATGCACCCTACTCCCCCTTTTGAGACACGATGTCACTGTGTGACCCAGGCTGTTCTGAAACCATAACTGAGGCCGGCCTCAGTGGCCTGAGTGCTGGGTTGCAGCTGGGCTAGCATACCTGGCTCTACCCACCCTGTTTAACTTGTGTTTGGGGGGTTGATCTGATCCGCCTCCCAGGACCGAACCCAGGGCCTTGTGCTTGCTAGGCAAGCGCTCTGCCACTGAGCTAAATCCCCAACTCCTGATCTGCCTTTCAAACCAACATTGTCTTGTTCTCTATTCCTCCCTTTGCCCAGGATAAGAGACGCAGAGTTAAAGGCACAGTGTGGTAAGAATCCTTATAATCTCCTTTGGTTTGTCTCAGTTATAGAGATTACTTTCTGAAAGCTAAAAGTAGTTCTGTGGTAAGTTTTCTTAGCAACTATAAACCTGTTAAGGATGATGAATTTGGGAACAAAGTATTAATCTTTCACTTCATGTAGAATTCTCCCTCATCACAGAATGAGTTGAGGTCTCTGGGTATGAGGCCTGGGTGGAAAGATCTCCCTCAGTATTCGGGGCTGAGAATACTTGACTGTCACGGTCCTGGGATGGTGATTGCTCTTAGTGTAGGAAGCTGGGCTCGTGAAGCTGCTGCTGGGGACTAGGCTGCTTCAGTCCTGCCTTTGTGATGTTCTGCTTTGCCTGACAGTGATGCTGGAATTTCTGAAGGGGAACCGGAAACAGAAACACCGGGAACCCAACTGTGTCAGGAAGAGCCAGGTGAACAGGTAAAGCGCCTTCACAGTCTTCTTTCTTTGAGCTTGTCTCTCTGGTTCCTAGAGTGAGGTGGAGGGGAGGAGAGCAGGACAGCGGTGAGTGTCAGCTGAGCAGGAAGCCTGGACTAGGTCTTCATGGAGGTCTCCTTTTTGAGCATAGGAAGTGCTGAAGGTTCCATAGCACTCACTATCCAGGTACAAAGCTGCCGTCTGGGCCTGGGTCCTAGCTCAGGGCAGAGTGTTGGTGTAGCATGCTTGAGGCTGTGGGTCCATCCACAGTGTCCTAAGCAAGCAAACCTGTCTGACATTGCCCCTGGCTGAGATGAGGTCAGCTCATTCCCTCAGGCCAGCCCTGCAGAACAGGGAAGGTTCTGACCACAGATACTTTGTTCAGCAGCAAGACACGGGCAGTTTTTTGTTTGTTTGTTTTTATATACAGGCCTGGGGATAGAGATTTGTTGGAGTACTTGCCTGGCATACATGCAGCCTTGGGTTTCATCATATCCAGGAACAACACATTTCCATGCACACTTATACTCCTAGTATTTGGCAATTGGAGGTCATCCTTTGCTTCATGGCAAGTTCAAGGCCAGTCTGGGCTCCATGAGACTATCTGAAAAAGCAAAAAACAAAACCAAAAAAATTGGTTTTTACATCTATTTGTGTCTGTGGGCCTACACATGTGGATATGAAAAAACAACTTTTAGGGGTTCTCTTTCATCACGTGGGCCCCAGATACCAAACTCGGGTCATCAGGCTGGATTCAGCCCTGAGCCGTCTCACTGGCTCTGGCGCTGGCTTTCCTGTGTCCAGGGACCTGCAACTCAGGCTGTTAGGCCTGCATGGCAGGCCTTTTTCTGCTGAGGTAGTTCCTTAACCCTTTTAAAACCTTGACTTCCTGTGTGTGCTGCAGCAGCTCCCCAGCCCAGGACTGCTTTAGTTTTTCTTTCTCTGCTGTCTGCTGACTCCACCAAAAGAAAAGGCAGTTGTTGTTGTTGTTTTTTATTTTATTTTACTTTGTTTTTTTCTGAGACGGGGTTTCTCTGTGATGCCTCGGCTGTCCTGGAACTTGTTCTGTAGACCAGGCTGGCCTTGAATTCACAAAGATCCATCTGTCTCTGCCTCCTGAGGGCTGGGATTAAAGGCGTGCGCCACCCCTGCCCAAGTGGGCATTTATTTATTTATTCATTCATTCATTCGTTCGTTCGTTCGTTCGTTCGTTCGTTCGTTCGTTCGTTCGTTCGTTCGTTTTGGTTTGTCGAGACAGGGATTCTCTGTGTAGCTTTTCGCCTTTTCCTAGAACTCACTTGGTAGCTCAGGCTGGCCTCAAACTCAAAGATCCACCTGGCTCTCTCTCCGGAATACTGGGATTAAAGGCGTGCGCCACCACTGCCTGGCTGGCTTTTATTTTATTCATTCATTCATTCATCCATCCATCCATCCATCCATCCATCCATCCATCCATCCATCCATCTATTTATTTATTTATTTATTTATTTATTTATTTATTTATTCTTCCCCCCTCAGAGCTGAGGACTGAACCCAGGGCCTTGCGCTTGCTAGGCAAGCGCTCTACCACTGAGCTAAATCCCCAACCCCTGGCTTTTATTTCTTAAGGAAGAGAATTGGGTTTAATAAAGATACTTTAGGGCGGTGGTGGCGCACGCCTTTAATCCCAGCACTTGGGAGGCAGAGCCAGGCAGATCTCTGTGAGGATCTCTGTGAGTTCGAGGCCAGCCTGGGCCACAGAGTGAGTTCCAGGACAGGTGCAAAGCTACACAGAGAAACCCTGTCTCGAAAACCAAAAAGAGAAAAAAGAAAAAAGAAAAAAAAAAGAAATGTTTAGGGCTGGAGAAATGGCTTAGAGGTGAAGAGTACTGACTGCTCTTCCAGAGGTCCTGAGTTCAATTCCCAGTAACCACGTGGTGGCTCACAACCACCTGTAGTAAGGTCTGGTGCCCTCTTCTGGTCATACATTCTGTATACATAAATAAATAAATAAATCTTTTTTTTAAAAAAAAAAAAAAGATGCTTTAATGTGGGCTTAATGTGAGGGTTGAGAGAAAACAACTTAGAGTCTAGATGTGGCCCCTCAGAGTAAGACGAGTCCAAGTGTGGGTGTAGCTCCAGGGAGAGCCACCCAAAACAGTGGTCTTGATAAGTGTCCACCTTACCAACCTCACTAACTAGAATCTAGTAGGATTATTGCAGATCTGTTAATTCAGGACCAATTGGGGATTTTTCTGGATGGTGCCAGTGTCTCACTATGTATGCATGTATATCTGGCTGACTGGAACTCAATGTGTAGACCAGGCGGGCTTTTTTATTAACTCTTTTATTCTCTTTTAGGAACGTGACAGGAGATTTCGTGGTCAAACCAGAGAACTGTAAGTACAGCTGGATGCCTCTGTTCCCTGTAATGATGCTCAGTTGTCATATCATAGTTGTGGATGAGGGTCTGATACTGAGCACTATTGTATTTTGTAGTCTATAGAAAGTTCTGAGAAAAGCCAGTGCAAGGCAGGCTGGAGAGATGACTCAGCTATTAAGAACACTAGCTACTCTTCCAGAGCACCTGGGTTCTCTTCTTGATAACCACATGGAAGCTAACAACTGCCTTTAACTCCAGATCCCAGGGGATCAGATAGCCTCTTCTGGCCTCTAATACCTGCTGGCATAACACCCATCCACATAAAATATTATTAATATAATGAAAACCAGACCACCGAGACCCAGTGAGATGGCTCACCCGGTAAAGTGCTTGGTGCACAAGTCTGACAAGTTGAGTTCAATCCCTGGCACCCACACGATGGAAAGGGATGCATCCTGAAGTTGTCTTCTGACTCCCATGGATCTGTGCACTCACATTGTCCAGATGACTGAAGTCAAAGCTGGGCACGGGCCGGGGACACGTCTGTAATGTCGTCTTGGGAGGTTGGAGGCTGAGGCAGGAAGGTTGCCATGAATGCGAGACCAGCCTGAGCTACAGAGTGAGACACTGTCTCTAAAAAAAAGAAATAGGAGCATTGTGGTGCACACCTTTCATCCTGACACAGGAGAGGCCGAGGTGGTCTCTAAGTTCAGGCCAGCCAGGACTACTCCAGGGAAGACTGACATCATAGTGGCCTGTGACCTTCTCAGTGGTCACCCTGCCTTCGGTAATGTGGCTGAGTAGTTATATAAGTTAGCTTGTGCTCAGAGTGCTGGCTGATTGCCCCAAAGTTTAGCAGCTTAAAGCTAGGCATTCATTGAGCTCACGAGGCCTGCTAACCTACAGCTGATCCTGTCAGGGACAGTGGGCTGACTTAATTGTCCCTGACTTGCTCCACCTGAGCACATTCTCGTGGCAGTGGAAAGGCACAGACGGGTAGTGCTGGTCTTTTGATATTTATTGTGATTTGTTTGGATGTTTTAATTTTATTTTTGGTTTTTCTAAATAGGGTTTCTCCATGTAGTTTTGGTGCCGGTCTTGGATCTTGCTCTGTAGACTAGGCTGGCCTCAAACTCAGAGATCCGCCTTGCTCTGCCTTTGCAGTGCTGGGATTAAGGTGTGCGCCACCACCGCCAGGCTGCTTGGGTGCTTTTTTTTTTTTTTTTAAGATTTATTTATTTATTATGTATGCAGTGTTCTGCCTGCATTTATGCTTACCGGCCAGAAGAGGGCACCAGATTTCATTACATTGGTTGCTGGGAATTGAACTCATGACATCTGGAAGAGCAGCTACTGCTCTTAACCTCTGAGCCATCGCTCCAGCCCTGCTTGGGTGGTTTTTTTTTTGTTTTGTTTTTTTGTTTTGTTTTGTTTTGTCGGAGCTGAGGACCGAATGTTTGGGTGTTTTAATAGATAGGATCTCCTATGTATCCCAGGCTGGCCCCAGACTTGATCCTCCTGCCTCAGCATCTGGAATGCAGGGATTGCAGGCCTGTCCTACCACATCCAAATAGAGATAAACCTTTTTTCCCCCTTTGTCATGTGTCTTACGTGTAGGCATGTGTGTGTGTAGATAGGTGTGGTAGCCAGAGGCTGACATAAGTGTCTTCCTTTTTGCACCTATTCATTCAGGCAGGAGCTCTCAGTTGAGTCCAGGGGTCACTGGTAGGACCAGTCTTAATGAGCCAGCTTGCTCCGGGACTTCTCTGTCACAGTCTTCTAAAGACTGGAACCACGGGTGGATTGTCATGCTGGGCCTACACTGCCAGTATTTACGTAGTGAGCCGGGCAATCAAAACTTCTGTCCTTATCCGAGCTGTTTTCCCAGCCTCGGAGATAGTGGGTTTTTTTTCTTAAGCTTCTGTTAATACCCACTTGACTGACGTAAATATTGAAGGTCCAGAGGACAGCCAAGTATCTGACCCATGGGTGAGACTGCTGGAGAGGAAGGGACAGTTGGACCCCTGTGTGAGGCCAGCCTCTGTGCTTGCTGATGCTGGCCACACTCCACTCAGTCCTCACAACAGTGTCCACAGGGCAGGTACAGACGGTCCTTCAGGCCCCACATTGCCAGTGGAGGCCTGCTGGTGATTTTGACTTAATCTCTGGCATTTCTGATTGTCATTAATTTGAAGAACTGAGGGGTGTGGCTCATAGATCCAGGATGCTTGTGAATGTGCACACAAGTGTATTTGAAAGTGTTCTGCTACAGGTTGCTGGCAGAGGTAAGAGGACAGCTCTGGGGATTCAGTCCACACCTCCATGGTGGGTTGTGGGGATTGAACTCAGATCTGTGGGCTTTGTGTCAAGTCCTTCTCTCTGTTCAGCCATCTGGTGTGTCCCCATTGAGTCCTTGTCATCAGTTCATGACGCGCTAGGTTTGAGCCCCAGTTCTGCAAAAATATGGAATATAAAGGATCAACAGGTGAAGGATAGCAAAGATGTCCCATCCTTGAGTTCTGCAGGAGAGGTCACTTAAACCCTCCTTTTGACTAATTGGATGGTGTCCAGAGCCTTGGTCCCACCGCTGTTCATGTGTGAGTTTTTTGTTTTTTTTGTTTATGTGGCAGAACATCGAGGCAGAGATCAAGGGAGGAGCCAGGCAGAGAAGCAAGACCAGGAACCCACAAGGAAATGGACGTTGATGAAGAAGCAAAGGCAGAGTCCTTATTTATCTTAAATGGGCCTTGTCTGTGTGCTCCTACTGGATTGGCAGAGGTGGTGCTGGGCAGGGTTCTGGGTGCAAAATCCATCCCACATGTTACTTGTACAGATTTGCCGGGTTTCCCTCCGATGTTGGTTGTCACTGCATGTCTGAGCCTGTTTGCCTGGACCAAGGTGCATGTGAAGCCTACTTCTTTAGAGACCTGGTCCACCTGGTCAAGCCTTGACTTGTTCACCACACCTGCTCCCTTAAGTCTTACCATCAATTCTTGACTCCCCCTCTTCCCGCCTCTACTTGCTCAACTGAGCACCCTCACAACCTAAAAAAAGGCTGGCAAAATGGTATACCCCAAAACTTGAGCACCAGTAGGGTAGAGGCAGGAGCAGGAGTTTCATCTCCTTAGCTAAAGATGAGGATCAACGGGGTTGGGGATTTAACTCAGTGGTAGAGCGCTTACCTAGCAAGCACAAGGCCCTGGGTTTGGTCCTCAGCTCCAAAAAAAAAAAAAAATGAGGTTCAAGGCCAGCCTAGGCTATTGGAGACTGTCTCAAAACAACCAAAATCTTCCCTGTGAAGCCAAAGCATACAGTTGGAGGGTGGTGCGAGGATTCTGTTCATTCAGTAAAATATGATGAGGTTGTGTGAACAGCCCCGTGTTTGCCTGGTCTGTAGATCTCCTCTAGTGCATGTGTTGCCTAGTGAATGCTGTGTATTGTAGTGTACAGTGCAGTATTATTTAGGGAATGGGACCAGGACAGTCTGCATGGGCTGAGGACGGTTTTCTGAGCCACTGGCACCTGTGATTGGTTGAATCTCAGGGACATGGAAGACTGATTGCCCGGGTGCCGAGGCCTCATAGGGTACAGTGCTCAGTCTGGATTCCTGTTTTATGGAGCTCTAGGGCCGTAGGTGAGGTCACACACTCGATGCTCAGGTCTCCACCTTAGGAGATGCCTGGGAAATGTCCATTTGGTTTCCCCCATTGGTTAGGGAGTGGCGCCTGAGCCAGTGTGCGTATTCTCACTCCCTGCTGGCCTGTGAGAGCAAGCCACAGGCGACACTCCGGCACCACCCAGGGTCTGGTGATGTTTCCGTGCCTTTCTCTTCTTCGCTCAAATGCCAGTGGGTCGTGAGCAGTGCTTGCCTCCAGTCAGGGAGTTTTTGTTTGTGTCCCGTCTTATTTTTTTATATGTGTGGGTGCATGTAGACATCAAGAGGACAGCTTGTAGTAATTGGTTTTGACTGCCACAGGGAGCCCTGAGATTGTCAGGCTTGTTTGCAAGTGCCGCGTCATCTTGTTGGCTGAGCTCTTAGTTTGGGATGGGTTTTTGATGTGGGACCAGAATGGCCTTAAGCTCCTGTGTCCCTAGCCCAGAGTGCCTCACAGCTGCCTTGTGGAAAGGGAGGGCTGAGGTTCACACCAGTTACATAGACCCACTCATTCTAGATGGGCTTCTCAGTGAGGTACACTCTACAAGCTCGGAAACTGCTAGATGTGTGCTTTCTGGTTTGCTTTTTGTTCTATTTAAACAGTCTCACTGTATAGCAAAGGACCACCTTGAACTCTCAGTTCTCCTACCCCCGACTCCAGCCCCTAGTGCCGGGATCAGAGGTCTTTGCCACCACTCCTTATCCATACCGAGCTAAGGGTGGAACCCAGGACATCATGCATGCTTGGCAGGCACTTGACCCACTGAGTCCCAGCCCGTTGTAGTGTTTTGAGACAGGGTCTTACTATGTAGTCCTGGCTAGAACTCACTCTGCTGACCGACCTGCTTCTGCCTCCCAAGTGATGGGATTAAAGGTGGGTATCACCACGGTATCAGCTGTGGTTGGGGGCTTTTTTTGTTTTGTTTTTGGCAAGGTCCCTGTTGACTTAGACAAAAAAAAAAAAAAAAGAGGCCTCCTGCTTTTCCTCCAAGTGTTAGGTTACAAAGTTCTTTAGTTTAGAAAGTTCTTTAGTGCCTGCTGATTTGTGGAATTGGGGAGATGGGGGGTACAGTCTTAGCATCTGGTCCTAAGAGAGAATGTCTCCTGGTGTTCAGAACCAGGGTGCTGACTCTGCACACTTGAGCTTGCAGTCACCTGCTTAACCTCGGAAGTAACGCTGCTGTTTTCCCTCCTCCATTTCTGCTGTCAGGATAAAAGAAGGCTCAGGCCCAGGAGTCAACCCAAAGACCTGTAAGTGTCAAAAGTGCTTGTGCCTTGCTGTCCTGTTAACTCATAAAGGCTCTGCTAGGGGGAGTTATGGAGCCGACGGAGAATAGGACAGGCTGGGGGCGGGCTACACGCTCAGCTGTGTGTGGCTCCGCCTTATCACCCAGCTCATGAAACTATGGGAGTCCCCTGGGCCATCTGCAGACCTTCTTTCAGAAGGAATCCTGCCTTCAGAGTCTTCATGGCTGTTGGATTTGGGGGTTGGGAGTGTTCAACTGTGTCTCATGGAGCCAGTGCTGACTTTGAGTTCCTGATCCTCTGCCTCCTCCACCTTGCTGGGCTGAGATTACAGGTGTAGACCACCATACCTAGACTTCTTAAAATTTGTGTATGGGTATTCTGCCTGCTTGTATGTTTGTGCACTGTGTGTGTATATAGTGCCCTCAGAGCTTCTGCAACTGGAGTTAGAGACAGTTGTGAGACACCGTGTGGGTGCTGGGAGTAGAACTTTGGTCCTCTGGAAGAGCAGCCAGTGATTTTAACAACTCTCCAGACCTCTGGATTTTTTTTAAAGATTTATTTATGTATACATGTCTGAGTTGGTTACTTGCATGAGGTGCCCTCAAAGGCCAGAAGAGGTTGTGAGATTCTTGGAGCTGGAGTCCCAGGCTGGTGTAAGCTGACTGTTGTGGGTGCTGGGAACTGAACCGGGTCCTCTGGAAAAGCAGCAAGCACTCAAGTACTGAGCCATCCCTCCAGCTTCTTGCTTTTTTGTTTCTTCAGTACTGAGAGTCTAACACTACCAAGTGCTTTACCACTGAGCTATGTCCCTGACTGGGCTTTTTGAGGCAAGGTCTCATTGTGTTGCTCAAGCCAGCCTAGAACTCGTGATCTTAGAAATTCATAGCCTTTTAAGTATTAGGATTGCAAGTGTGAGTTACCATGCATGGCAGTGTTTGCTTTGTGTGTGTTTGTATAAAGTCAAGAGGTTGACACCCGGGACCTCTCACCCTCGACCCTGAAGCTCACAAATGGTGATTGTACTAGCTGACCAGTAAGCTCCAGGGACCTCCGGTTTCCACATCTCCACAGTAGGAGTCCGGGGCTGTGCCTGCTGTGCCAGCTTTGCATGGATGCTGGAGATCCAACGTGGGTCCTGAAGACGTGTAAGGCGCCTTAGGTCCTGCGCCAGTGTTTTGCTCTTCGATAGGGGGTGTTCATCTGTCATTTTCAGAATGGGTGTGCTGGAGCTAGTTTTTCAAAGGTAATGTTTGGCGTGTTCCTTGTTCACAGGGCCACCAAACGGAGACCCAAGGAAGAATTGGAGGATTTGACTCCAGAGACTCCTGAGGACAGAGATGAAGATGAACGGGTAAGAAGAGCATTGGCTCTTCTATTCCTTAACTTAAAAAACAAAACAAAAAAACCGTGGTGATGGCGCATACCTTTAATCCCAGCACAGAAGCAGGAGAATCTCTGAATTCAAGGCTGGCTTGGTCTACAAAGTGAGTTCTAGGACAGCCAGAGCTGTTGTTGCACAGAGAAACCCTGTCTTGAAAAACCAAACAAACAATTATTGTATGTGTATGGGTGTTTTGCTTGTGTATATGTCTGTATACCGTGTTCATGCAGTGCTGACAGAAACCAGAGGGTATCAGATCACCTGGAACTGGCTTTGGGTACTAGGACCTGTACCTGGGTCCTCTGAAGGAACAGACAGTATTCTTTTTTGTTTGTTTGTTTTGTTTTTTGGAGACAGGGTTTCTCTGTGTAGCTTTGCACCTTTCCTTAAACTCGCTTTGTAGACCAGGCTGGCCTGGAACTCACAGAGATCCGCCTGCCTCTGCCTCCCGAGTGCTGGGATTGAAGGCGTGTGTCACCACCGCTTTTTTTTTTTTTTTTTTGGTAATATTCTATTTTATTAAGATGTATTTGTTTATTATGTATACAGTATTCTGCCTGCATGTGCCCCTGCAGGCCAGAAGAGGGCACCAGATCTCATTACAGGTGGTTGTGAGCCACCATGTGGTTGCTGGGAATTGAACTCAGGACCTCTCGAAGAGCAGTCAGTGCTCTTAACCACTGAGCCATCTCTCTAGCCCCACAGCCAGTATTCTTAACCACGGAGGCAACTCTTCAGCCTCATTTTTAGTGTTATTTATTTATTTATTTTTTTAAATTTTTTATTCTTTTTTTTTTTGTGTGTGTGTGTCAGGATCTATCTGTGTAGCCCAGGCTGACTTCAAACTCCAGAAGTCATCTTCTGGTTGTTACATGCATATCATGGCACATGCACACCTACACAGTATATATACTCACACAAGATAGACAAATGTAATTTTAAAATTTCTAAGAGGGAAGAACTTGCTCTGAATAGAATCACAGTGCCACAGTGAATAAAACACCAGCATATATCTAGTCTACTCCAGTCCTAGTCTTTCAGGGTCTATTTATTTTCTTTGGTTTTTCGAGACAGGGTTTCTCTGTGTAGCTTTGGTGCCTTTCCTGGAACTCACTCTGTAGCCCAAGCTGGCCTCGAACTCACGGAGATCCACCTGCCTCTGCCTCCTGAGTGCTGGGATTAAAGCCGTGCGCTACCACAGGCCCGGGGGTTTATTTTTATTGAAACAAGATTTTCTTATAAACATAGCCTGGCACCCCCAGTGTTGGACACAGGTGTGTGTCATGTTAATTTGCTTCCTGTCTGCTGTTTTTTACAGCATTAAACTGTGACCCACATTAAGATCTAGACTATGTTTAAAAAAAAACAAAAAAAAAGCTGGGCAGTGGTGGCGCCTGCCTTCCGAGCACCCGGGGACAAAGGCAGGGTTACTTTAAGTTTGAGGTCATAGTGAGCTCCAGGTCAGCTGGGGGGACATACCATGACCCCTGGTCCACTGTCCAGATGATGCCACAAGAAGCATGGTGCCACCTCCCGAATTCCTAAAAACAGCCAACAGCCCAGCATCAGCGTGAAACAGGGCTGGCCAGATCCAGAACCAGACTACCTTCACAAGTTAGGACTTCATAGCTGAAACCCACAGGCTACATAACACACTCAGTCAGCAGTGGATCCCATGTCAGCTCCTGGGCTGACCGCTCAGTGCCGTCTGACACAGTACATTCTCTTGTGTGGGTCCTAATTCGAACTTAAAGATGGCACAGAGGAAGCAGGGCACTGTGGCTCAGACCTATAATCCCACCGTCAGGAGGCTAAGGCAGAAGGATCTAGAATTCAATGTCAGCCTGGGCTACATAGCCCGACAATTTTAGGGAAAAATTATTTAATTGAAGACAGTTTTGTGAGAGGTGAGTTTGAAGCATACACACCAACTAACCTACCACATTTCCTAAACAAAGGACACATTTAGGCGTTTGAATAGTGCTGCCTCCAAATGCTTCTGTGAAAATCATAACCCAGATTGTCAGTGTCTCTGGAGCTAGGGCGCTTAGGGATCGGGGAAGTGTTAAGCTTTGGATCCAGCAGGTTTGGCTTTATTGGGGTTGGGGGTGGGGCACCAGCGTTTCCTCCAGCTCCTTTACTGCTCACCGCTGCCGTTCTAAATCTGTGGCTCTTAGGACCTGCACAGGAGCCACAACCCCACACTCAAGAGGCAGAGACAGGTACATCTCTTCAGTTCAGGCCAGCCTGGTCTACATAGGGACTTATTTCCAGGCCGGCTAGGGCTACACAGTGAGACCTTGTGTAGCAACTTGACTTTTTTGAGTTCACTGAGTCATTTTAAACTGAAGAAATTCTATATGTTGCTTTGCTCAGGCTGCCTGTGATAGGCATCTCCAGTGATACCTGTATTTTCTGAAACTCGTGACTTGAAGAGGTCCATGTTTAGGAGGACCCCACAGTTAGCTACTACTGGAGAGGCTGCTCTGGGTCCCTGACCACTTGGATGTCGCTGTATCCTCACGTGGCTTTGGGCAGTACAAGGAGAGACTGGGCTCCGCTGTCCTCCTTCCTATAAAAATGGCATATCTTTCAGGTCAGGGCCTCACTGTTAGGGCCTTGTTAAACCTCACCTCTCTAGTTGCCCTGCTTCCTAATGCATTCACACTGGGGTGTTTGTTGTTTGTTTTTTAGATGGAGGTCAATCTGGGATACTTGGTGAGACTCTTAACTCATGGTCCTCCTGCCTTAGGCTTCTGAGCACTGAGTTCAGAGCAGGCTTTTCATGGAATTTGGACATTGGAGTGATTTGGGCCTCATTACCTGACTCTTAACCAGCTTTCTCCCTGAGTTTTGTGACAGTCACACATAGGAAGGTTTTGGTTTGGGGGTGCGGAGCGTTGTTTGGTTTTGTTATTTGAGACAGGGTTTCTCTGTGTAGGCCTGGCCTCAATCTCAATCCACCTGCTTCTGCCTCCTGCGTGCAGAGATTAAAGGTGTGCGCCACCACTGCCCAGCAGTATAGGAAGTTCTTAGTGCCATCCAAGCCTGAGGTGTCCTGACTCTGTTCCTCTTTCTCTTGTTTAGGAGGAGAAGAGACGAAAAAAAATGGCACCCAGAGAACCGTAAGCACTTTTTCCTTACAGAGCAGGTGATGCTGTGTCAGTTCTGGACAGAGCGGTGAGAGGTGGCCGTTAGTGGACTGCCACAGCGGCCTTAGCTTTCTGTGGGACTGGAGTGGAGCGAGGGTACTCTTCTTCTACCGGCCAACCTCAGTACCCTGTGGTTATTGGCACCAGCCTGCGTGTGGTGGCTTAGGAAGAGGTAGTGGAGGGTTGATGGTAGTGTCTTCTAATTTGATGAAATATCCAACAGCCTGTGCTTCCTTCCAGAGCGGAGAAAAAGGCGGCTCGAACCAAAACAGCCATGAACCCAAAGGTAAGGGCACCTCCAGGAACTTGGCCAGCTGCAGGACAGCAGTTCCCAGATGTTGGAGGGCTGCCCTGAGGCCGTACGTGTCCTTCCCACAGATAGACATGTCACGGTGCCCCCAGTGCGGCCAGTACCTGGATGACCCTGATCTGAAGTACCAGCAGCACCCTTCAGATGCTGTGAGTCCACGCTCTGCCTCACCCTTTATCCCTGCCTCCTGGTATGACCATGTCTCACTGTCCCCTGTCCTGTCCTTCAGGTGGAGGAACTCCAAATGTTGGTCAGTGAGAAACTGTCCATCTATGATTCCAATTCGTCTGGAGAACGCATTGACTCCTCTCCCCAGCACAGGGTGACCTGCTTCAGGTAACCACGGTGTTCTGTGGTCACGTCCTGTGGTGGGCATCCAAGGATTGTCCTCACCACAGGCCACTCAAGCTGCTTCCTTTTAACAACACCAGGAAGCCAATTAAGGTTGGGTAGACTTCAACCACAAGGATACATTTTGTTATTGCTGTTTGTTGGCTTTTCTGGGGTTTTGCTTTGCAGCCTGGGCCCGCCTCCAGCTTGATAGGTAGTCAAGGATGATCTTGAACTCCTGGCCTTCTTGTGCTAACACTCCCAGATTGTATAGTGCTCTGAGGATTCAACCTAGAGCTTCACTGACATCAGGCAGGCACTTCACAGCTGAGCCGCATTTCCAGCCCTGGTTTTGGTTTTTGAGACAGGGTCTTAACTGTCACCCAACTGACTCTGAACTCCCTCCTGTTGTTCTAGGTGTGCACCACTAAGCTTGATTTAACACAAACAAACAAACAAGACTAGAACTACGTATCCCTGGCTAGAACTTTCTAAATTGATCGGGCTAGACTCAAACTCAGATCCACCTGCCTCTGGCTCTGAGCCTGGCTTTGTTGCTGTTCTAATACTTGTTCACAGTGCTGGGGTAGAACGTAAGGCCTCCTGCACTCCAGCCACGCCCGCAGATTGGTTTGCTGCTTTGTGGTTGGTGCAACTGCACATGTTACATCTCTAGGTCATGCCATTCTGAAACTTATCCCTATGTTCACACAGTGACCGGTTCTGTGCACAGTGCCAAGTCCACAGACATAGCACCTCAGACCCTTGCTTTTCTGGTCACAGAAAACCAGTGAGAGCTCTCAGGTTACCAGTCAGAGGTTACTGGCCATGGGCAGAGTGGTTGGTGGAGAACCAGGGCCAAATGGATGGGGCTGGGACACACCAGTCCCTCTGGGTTGTATATGATAGAAGGGTTCCCTCAGGAGCACATATTGGCATCCCAATAGGCATTTTTCCTGGGTGCTCCTAGATGTTGAACCCGCCATGGGCTGGAGTTTCTTGGGTGAAGATCCCTGGGTGTGGCTGTGGCAGTATTCCCTGCAAGTTGATGGTGGCCATCTCTCTCCCTACTACTGGAACCTTGGCTCCCGTAAAGGATACCGTCTGCTAGTGGTCTACAGGGGCAGCCCTAAGGCAGTAGATCTGAGGGGCCAGTTGAGGATTGCTTGTAGATAGCAGTCAGCTGTGAATCCCACTGCGGTATCCTCATTCACTCAATTACATAGCCTCCTTCCTGGCAGGGGTGGAGATGGCTGAGGGCATGCAGCCCTTGGCTGAGTATGGCTGGTGGAAACATGCCCTATGCAGGATCAGGCCTGGTACTCCATTTCTTTTTAGTCTAGAGAGATGATTCAGCAGTCAACTCCAGTTCCTGATACCTGTGTAGGCAGCTCACAACCAGCCAGCTGTAATTCAGTGTCAGGGGGATCCTCTGGCCTTAGTGTGTGTACTTGTCATACAAGAGGGAGGGTGAGACACTGTTGGGATGGCATTGCTGAGTCCAGAATCCTCACTTAGTCTGGGTAGCTGGACTTGGACAGTGGCTTATGGCCCTCTGTGCTGGGCTGGGTGGTAAAAGTGACGTCTGTTGCCCGTGTAGCGTGTACTGCAGTCGAGGTCACCTGTGTCCTGTTGACACTGGTCTTATTGAGAAGAACGTTGAACTCTACTTTTCTGGTTGTGCCAAAGCAATTTATGACGATAATCCATCTGTGGAAGGTATGTGGAATAGTCCAGGTATGTGCAATGTTCAAGGGTTCTTTATTTAAAGAAGCAAGCAAAATTTAGGAAGCAAGATATCCCATGGGGGGCAGTACTACTTCAGGGGGAGAACTCAAAGTTCTGCCATTAACTGAGCAAAGTGACCCTGAAGAGAGGCAGCATGCTGGCTGTGTTTTCTAGCTGGGGTTAGAGTTGTGAGTCAGCATGGATTTTTTGTTGTTGTTGTTTTTGCGGGGGTGGGGGTGGGGGTTGAGACAGGGTTTCTCTATGTAGCTTTGGTGCCTGTCCTGGAACTCACTCTGTAGCTCAGGCTGGCCTCAAACTCACAGATCCTCCTGCCTCTGCCTCCTGAGTGCTGGGGTTTAAGCACCCCACCCCCCGACGAGTCATTGTGTTTTGTCTGTTATCAAGAGACATTTTTTTCACAGGTGGTGTCAATTGCAAAAACCTTGGGCCGATCAATGAGTGGTGGATCACTGGCTTTGATGGTGGTGAGAAGGCGCTCATTGGCTTTAGCACGTGTGAGTATCTGCCCAGTCACAGGTGTCCTGGAACCTCTGCCGGTCTGGGCTTGGTCCGCCTTAGAGGGGGGTCTCATAAGGCACGGGGAGGACCTGGTGACCTGTGTTATCAGTTGTATGACAGTCAAGTGTTTACAGCTCAGATGGGTCCAGGTCTCAGCTGGCTCATTTCCGTCTGGCTCCAGCAGGCTCAATGGAGAAGTTGGACTCTTGTGGGTTAGGTTGTAGAGTTTTTAGTTTTAGGTTGTTCTGGAAGCATGGGAGACGCACACTTGCCTGTGCTCAGCCTGGAGGCCATCAGATTGAGATGGCCTTAACTTTTTCTTTATATTTATTGAGTGAGTGTTTGCACCACAGCATGTGTGTTGTAGGGTCAGGACAACTTATAGGAGTTGATTCCCTCTACTATGTGAGTCCCTGGGATGAAACTCAGATTGTCAAACTTGTAGGAAAGTGCCCTTATCTGCTGAGCCTTTTCACTGGCCCAGAAACAGCTTTAAATGTATTACCTGCTGGACATAGCAGATCCCTGCTGTCCTAGCTTCTCAGGAGTTTGGGGCTAGCAATATGACAAGACCCCACTAAACAAACCAAACGGCCACCTGCCTAAAGGGCACGTGTGTAGGAGGACAGCACAGCTAATAGTCACCCTAACTGGACTGATCCCTGAGACCACGCATGCGTTCTTCCAGCATTTGCAGAGTACATTCTGATGGAACCCAGCCCAGACTATGCTCCAATATTTGGTCTGATGCAGGAGAAAATTTACATCAGCAAGATTGTGGTTGAATTCCTGCAAGGCAATCCTCACGCTGTCTATGAAGACCTAATCAATAAGATTGAGGTGAGAGCTTGACCTTTATGAAGGTTTGGATCCACATACATAGAGCATGGGTGATGCTATAGAAAACAGCATTCAGCGGCCGGGTGGTGGTGGCACACACCTTTAATCCCAGCACTCGGGAGGCAGAGCCAGGAGAATCTCTGTGAGTTCAAGGCCAGCCTCGTCTACATAGCTGGTTCCAGGATAGCCAGGGATACACAGAGAAACCCTGTCTCAAAAAACCAAAAAGAAGAAGAAGAAAACTGCATTCAGAATCAGAACCTTTCGCTACCACTAGAAGAGTTTTGACAGAAGATTAATGCAACAGGCCTGGGGTGTGGCTCAGTTGTAGAGCCCCTGCCTAGAGTCCCCAGCAGGAGCTGAGGGTGTGAGACTTGTGGTACATTGCTTGCCTAGCATACATGAGATACTAGGGTCCCCCTCCTACAGCATTACAAGGAGGCAAAATATTAGAAACGTCTGACCCTTTTTCTTTTCTCCCTCCCCCCCCAAAGACCACTGTCCCTCCTTCTGCCATTAACTTGAACCGGTTCACAGAGGACTCCCTCCTGCGCCATGCCCAGTTTGTGGTGAACCAGGTAGAGAGTTACGATGATGCCAAGGACAGTGATGAGACACCCATCTTCTTGACTCCCTGCATGAGAGCCCTGATCCAGTTGGCCGGGGTCACCCTGGGACAGAGGTAAGGGTGGAACAAGAGTCAGATGGGTGGCTTGAGCCCAGAGAAGGCAGTCTCTGTGTCTGGATCTCTAAACTGGGGGCCATCTCTCCCAGGCGAGCGGAGAGACGCCACAACCTCAGACACTCTGCGAAGGAGAAGGACAAAGGGCCCACAAAAGCCACCACCACCAAGCTGGTCTACCAGATCTTTGACACCTTCTTCTCGGAGCAGATTGAGAAGGATGACAAGGACGAAAAGGAGAATGCCTTCAAGCGCCGCCGCTGTGGCGTCTGTGAGGTGAGGAGGGCTGGCCTTAGATGTGGAGGCCGCAGTAGTCTCGAGAAGCAGCCTGCCTTGCAGGACAGATGGGGTTGAAGTCAGCAAGGGTGTCCAGGGCCTTTGTTGTGGGTGATGCCCCTGGCTACATAACCTGGTTTCCTGAGAGACGTTCACTTTGTTTCCATGTCCTGACCTCAGAGCCAGAGCCACCTCCCAGACCACATTACACTCTGGAATTCTGCAGAAGTACAAGTTTCTCTTGGCTTAGATTTGTGGCTGCAGAAGGCCTTTTGATGTGGCTTGAGTATTATCTAGCTCAGGCTGGCCTGGAAGTCTCAATCCTGCCTCATTCTTTCAAGAGCTGGAGTTACAGACCTGTGCCACCCACCATGCCTGGCTCTTGTGAATACTTTTTACATAGATGACCTTTGAATCAACCTGTGTCACATCCAAAAAAAAAAACCTCAATGTGGTTAAGCTGGAGGCACAAGCTTTGATCCAGGCACTTGAGAAGTGGAGGCAGGAGGACCAGGATTTCAAAGATCATCCTCAGTTACATAGTGAGTTTGAGGTCAGCCTGGGCCACAGGAGACCATGTTTGGGAAATTAGAGAATGAATTTATATATGGAACATGGCTTGTATGTGCACATGAGGCAGCTACGTAGACAAGGCTATCCTGAAACTGCTGGTGGTCCTTCCGCCTCCCGAGAGCTGGGCGTCCAGGTGTGTGGTGCCATGCCCAGCCCTGTGATGTCAGTGTGTCCTGACACCAGCTTACAGGGCGCACCTTGTCTCAGGCTGTAAAAGGGACTTGGGCATCCTGAGAGCTCTGACAGGAGACTCTTATGCGCTGTTCTTAGCACCAAAGGGGCAGCTGGGGTTTTCTTTAGAGGAAGTCACCCTAACCCTGTGACGCAGCTCAGGTGTATTTTTGCAGTTTACTGTTTTGACTGTGTGCAACAGAGCCTGGCTGGTCCCCATGCCCACAGTAGTGTCTGTCCTTTTCTCATGGCAGTCCTCCTCAGGATGCCCTGTCCTCGCCATCCTTGACTTTTTCTCAGTGTCCTTGTATCTAATGTTAATTCCCTTTAAAGTGGTTTTGTGGGTTTTTGTTTTTTTTTTGAACAGGGAATCTGGCGCTTGGTAGCCCTTTTGGTTACCTTGTTCTCATGCTCTTGTTATGTTTTGTTAGTGGCTATCCCCCCCCCCCCACTCCTCGGTGACAGGTGGGGACACTGGTAACTCTGTGACACCTCAACAGAGCTGCTTGTGAGTTTCTAGGGTGCACTCAACACCCTGTGTACCTCTAAATACTCAGCTTCCCAGGCCCCTTCTAAGAGCACAGTGTTGCCGTGGACCGAGTCAGCTGGATGACTTGACATGACTAATACAGGCTAAGTCTGGGTGGGAAAAGTCTCAGTGCTCAGCACAGATGCAGTATGTTTTCACACTTGAAAAACTATTAGTGAGCCAGGCAGTGGTGGCGCATGCCTTTAATCCCAGCATTTGGAGGCAGAGCCAGCCTGGGCTACAGAGTGAGTTCCAGGAAAGGCGCCAAAGCTACAGAGAGAAACCCTGTCTCGAAAAACAACATCAACAACAAACCACCAAAAGAACCTTTGTTGGTGAGGGTGTGTGCACAGGCTGCCGTGTGCACGTGTGGAGGTCAGAGTGACTGTGGAGCTGGTTTTCTACCTTGCTGTGTGTCTTGAGACACTTCACTGGCCCTGAGCGTGCATATTTTTGAAAGTTCCTGGGCTGGAGGTGGTGACACACACCTGTAATTCCCAGCACTCATCTGCAGAGGCAGGTAAATCTGAGTTTGAGGCCAGCCTGGTCTGCGTAGTGATTCTAAGACAGCCAGGGCTATCTAAAGAGACCTCATCTCAGAAAAGAAAATCAAACAAAAAAGTTTCTAGTTATGAGTGGCTGGTTGATCGACCCTTTTTAATATTTTTCAGGTCTGTCAGCAGCCTGAGTGTGGGAAGTGCAAGGCCTGCAAGGATATGGTTAAGTTTGGTGGCACTGGACGGAGCAAACAGGCTTGCCTCAAGAGGAGGTAGGCTACACTGTGTTCTGTTCTGAGAACAAGCCAGGGCGGCTGAGGCAGTGTCCTGTGCAGTGTCCTGTGGCGACATGGTGTGGAACTGACAGGACGCTTTCCCTGGGGTTGACTGCAGCGTGTGTCCTGCAGGTGCCCTAACCTGGCTGTGAAGGAGGCAGATGATGACGAGGAAGGTGACGATGACATCCCAGAGATGCCGTCACCCAAGAAGATGCACCAAGGGAAGAAGAAGAAGCAGAACAAGGACCGTATCTCCTGGCTGGGGCCCCCACTGAAGGTGAGGTCCCGTCCTCTTCACGCTGCTGCCGGCTCACCTGTGAGGAGAGCTGCCGTCCCTTCCCCCCTTTTCCTGATACTTAGGAGTAGAGTGCAAGGCCTCAGGCACTCGAGGCTAGAGCTCTACAACTGAACCTCAGCCCTCACTGGTAAATCCTGAGCTGCCCCTGGAGCCCAGGCAGCCCAGGTGCTTGTATACTTTACACTGCTCCATTTCCACCTCCCAAGTGCTAAAATTACAGTCATGTGCCACCATGTCAGGATTGATTTTTTGTTTTGTTTTAGTTTTTTTGAGACAGGGTTTCTCTATAAGCTCTCTGTAGGCTCTCACTGTCCTGGAACTCCTTATGTAGACCAGGCTAGATCAACCTGCCTCTGCCTCCAGAGCGCTGGGATTAAAGGCATGCAACACCATACCCAGCTTAATAGAAATAATTTATTGCCTCACTGTGGTGGTGCAGATCTTTAATCTCAGTGCTTGGGAGGCAGAGGCAGGAGTATCTCTGTGTTTGAGGCCAGCCTGGTCTACAAAGTGACTTCTAGGACATCCAGGGGTATACAGAGACTCTATCTCGAAAAACAAACAAAAATTAAAAACAATTTAAGCTGGGTGGTGGTGGTGCACTCCTTTAATGTCAGCACTCAGGAGGCAGAAACAGGCAGATCTGAATTCGAGGCCAGCCTGGTCTACAGAGCAAGTTCTAGGACAGCCAAGGCTATACACAGAAAGGCTTCATTCAGAAGCATTGTTTTTTGTTTTGTTTTAGAGATACACTCTCACTGTTTAGCCCAGGTTGGGTTAGAGCTTATTTTTTGTTTTTATTAATTCTTTTATATTTATCATATGTAGATTTCATAGAAAGTCAGGGAGAACACTGGACTTGACCCTCACCTGAGCTCCAGCATTTGGTTTCAGGTTGAAGAGAAGAGAACTTACTATCAGAAGGTGTGCATCGATGAAGAGACCCTGGAGGTGGGGGACTGCGTCTCTGTCATTCCAGATGATTCCTCCAAGCCACTGTATCTAGCAAGGTGTGTCCTTCTTTTGCCAGATTTGGACACCTGCTTTTCCACTTGAACACCTGAAGTCCATTGTGTCAGAATGAAACCAGAAGTTCCTCGAGGTTTTGTGTGGTTGAGTTCTGCTGGTTACATGAGATATCTGTTCCCTGTTCCATCTTACGGCTGCAGGGTCACGGCACTGTGGGAAGACAAGAACGGGCAGATGTTCCATGCACACTGGTTCTGTGCTGGGACAGACACAGTCCTTGGAGCCACCTCCGACCCCCTGGAGCTGTTCCTGGTGGGCGAGTGTGAAAACATGCAGCTTTCCTACATCCACAGCAAGGTTAAGGTCGTCTACAGAGCGCCCTCGGAAAACTGGGCCATGGAGGTGAGTGCTGCCTCTCCTCCCCATTCCACCTACCTGTTAAGAACCGAGGCTGACCGTGTTTTGTTTCCACAGGGAGGCATGGATCCTGAGAGCATGCTGCCAGGGGCTGAGGATGATGGCAAGACCTATTTCTACCAGCTCTGGTACAACCAAGAGTATGCAAGATTTGAGTCCCCTCCCAAGACCCAGCCGACCGAGGAAAACAGGCACAAGTGAGTGAGTGGTGGAGCCAGCCCAGGCCCTCTCGGGCCGTCCTGCTTGCGAGTCCTGCTGTCCTTTCAGGCTCCGGGGAAAGGTCTACTTCTTCCCCCCGTTGTGTTCCTTGCTGACCAGAGGCCTGACATTGTGACAGTGTTGAAAATGTGTGGACGGGCCAGGCGGTGGGGGCGCACACCTTTAGTCCCAGTGCTTGGGAGGCAGAGGCAGGCGGAACTCTTAAGTTCGAGGCCAGCCTGGTCTACAGAGTGAGTTCCAGGACAGCCAGGGCCACACAGAGAAACCCCGTCTCGAATCCCACCCACCTCCCCCACAAAATGTGTGGACCAGCTGGAGGTTACCCAGAGCAAGCATGGCCATCTGTTTAAAAAATATTAATTTGTGGGCTGGAAAGATGGCTCAGGGGTTAAGAGCACTGACTGCTCTTCCAGAGGTTTCCAGCAACCACATGGTGGCTCACAACCACTTGTAATGAGATCCGGTGCCCTCTTCTGGCCTGCAGTCATACATGCTGTATACATAATAAATAAATAAATCTTAAAAAAAAATTCATTTGTGCCCAGCAGTGGTGACGCACGCCTTTAGTCCCAGCCCTTGGGAGGCAAAGGTAGGCGGATCTGGGTTGTAGCCCTGGGCCTTGAGCATATGCTGGCTGAGGCCCTGCTGTTGTTGTACACAGCCTCGGCTTGTTTGCTAGTGTTTGTCTTTGAGTTGTGGTCCATAGGAATTGTCTTCAGAGCCAGGTGGTGGTGGCGCACGCCTTTAATCCCAGCACTTGGGAGGCAGAGACAGGCAGATCTCTGTGAGTTCGAGGCCAGACTGGTCTATAGATCAAGTTCCAGGACAGGCTCCAAAAATTCACAGAGAAACCTTGTCTCGAAAAAGCAAAAAAAAATAAAATAAAAATAAATAAAAAAGCAAGCAAACAAACAAACAAACAAAAACTTGTCTTCAAAGTATGGACATAAAGGGACATTTCCTCCAGAGACCTGCAGATAGTCTCCTCTTGGATTTCAGTGGCTGCCATGGTCACCATTCTGCCACCTCAGAGCCTTGAGTTTCTTCCCTTGGCTTCTACAGGTTCTGCCTCTCCTGTATCCGACTGGGTGAGCTGAGACATAAAGAAATGCCTAAAGTCCTGGAGCAACTTGAAGAGGTGGATGGCCGGATCTACTGCAGTTCTATCACCAAGAATGGTGTTGTCTACCGAGTCGGTGACAGTGTGTACCTGCCTCCTGAGGCCTTTACCTTCAAGTGAGTATCCCATACTGGTCAGTTGGCTCTGATACTTCCAGCTACTCCCCTGAAGGCAGTGTTTAGACCATATCCAATTGGTTTCTGATGAGAAGCTGATTCCTAATGACTGCACTTCAATTTCAGAGCTCTTAGCTCTGTTACTATAACAAAATAACTTTCTGAATTGTAAAGGTTGCCAGATTCAGGCTCATAATTTTGGAAGTTCAGTGCAACGTTGGGTAGATCTGTCACTCTCAGCCTCTTGAGGGTGGCAGAGCTCACCTACCTAGGAAGCAAAGGAGAGATGAGACTGTTGCTGCTGTCCCCTTGAGAGCGTGCCTCCAGGGACTTTCCTCTAGGCCTCACCTTGTAAAGACTCTGCCACTTGCTGATAATGCTGCTGGGCTGGGGACCTAGCCCACCGCATACTACCTTTGGGGCCTTTCAGCATCTGAGCTGTGTGGGAGGCTGAGACCTGCAGTGCTGGATGGTCTCTTCCCGCCTTGGTTCTGCACCTGAGCAGCTGTGAGGTGTTGCTGGAGAGCTTCTCTCCAGGTTCCACCAAGCCCCACAGTCCCACAATCCACGTATAAAATAATCACTCAGACACTTATATTACTTATAAACTGTATGGCCGTGGCAGGCTTCTCGCTAACTGTTCTTTTAGCTTAAATTAATCCATTTCCATAAATCTATACCTTGCCACGTGGCTGGTGGCTTACCGGTGTCTTCACATGCTGCTGGTCATGGCTGTGGCTGGCAGTGTCTCTCTGCCTCAGCCTTCTGCTTCTCAGAATTCTCCTCTCTCCTTGTCCCACCTACTTCCTGCCTGGCCACTGGCCAATCAGTGTTTTATTTATTGACCAATCAGAGCAATTTGACATACAGACCATCCCACAGCACTTCCCCTTTTCGTTTTTTTAAAAAAGGAAGGTTTTAACTTTTTACACATCTCCAAAGCCAGCTTGGTATATTTGGGAATTTGGGCGTAGCTTCTCTTACTACTTCCTGCTGGAAGGGGGCGCTGTATCTTATGGGGACACAAAGAAAATTTTAGGATCATGGAGTAGTCCATGAGACTGTATCGTCTGAGCCACTTGCCTTGAAACGATTCTGGATGTTGGATCATCTGGGCCATGGTGTCATCAGAGACCTTTCAGGTGGTCTTGGCTGGTCAAACCTGATGTATCTTAATCTGGAACAAATCCATAGCCTCTGGCTTTCTGTAGAAACAAAAGCAGAAACTCTTTTCCAAAGTAACATATCCTTATATCCAAATTTTGAAGTCAAGGTGCCTTTAAAATACACATTTTGGCATAACTCAACAGCTTTTGCAATCAAATGTTTTTCTTCAGTTACAAATATCAAAGAGAACATAATCCAGATTCTCTGTGTGGTAGCCATCTTTATGTGGCTTTTTTTTTATATTACCTTGAGCCTATTGCTTTAAATTGCAGCCTTTTAAGCCTGAAACGGTGCTGTGGCTGCTGGCTCCGCCCACTTCAGCTTCCCAACATGGCGGTGGTACGTTTACCGCCAGCTCTGGGAGCCATCGTGGGTCTGTGCTTTTATCCAAGCAGCGTGTAGCCCAGAAACCTCTTTTTTTGTTTTGTACTAGCAAAGGCTAAATCCACCACGCAGCTTAATGTGCCACTTGCAGAGGCCTCATTCCTGCCATACTGCAGGTTGAGCGCACACGCCAGGAACCCACCAAACTGGCAGCTGCTGCTCATTTGAGAGAGACAATTAGGAACTGTTTTTAGTTCCGTTTTAGAATCTTTTCTCAGGTTTTAGGTGGAAACTCTTGCCAACTCGTTGGGCGCCATTTGTAGCTAGAGTTTTCCTGCCTTGCCCACAGTCAGGACAAATCTTTGTCACCCACCAGTCCCACAGCCACTCAGACCCAACCAAGTAAACACAGAGACTTATATTGCTTACAAACTGTATGGCCGTGGCAGGCTTCTTGCTAACTGTTCTTATATCTTAAGTTAATCCATTTCCATAAATCTATACCTTGCCACATGGCTGGTGGCTTACCAGTGTCTTCACATGCTGCTGGTCATGGCTGTGGCTGCAGTGTCTCTCTACCTCAGCCTTCTGCTTCCCAGAATTCTCTCTCCTTGTCCCACCTACTTCCTGCCTGGCCACTGGCCAATCAGTGTTTTATTTATTGACCAATCAGAGCAATTTGACATACAGACCGTCCCCCAGCAGTGAGGCTTGAGCTTCTCCCTGAATCTGTTTCTCCTTGCAGCTGATGGGCTCTGCCTGCCAGAACTCCAGTGCTCTACCCAGGCTCTCTCTGTATGTTGGAAGTCAGAGAACATCACCTCTACCCTCCATTCACTCTTACATCCTAAGCACTGGGGCAAGTTGGAATTGCAGCTCGTGTTTTCCGCACACAGCTCAGTATCTAGACTTGAGAATCCATTTTCCTAGTGAGACCTTAAGTCCCCAAATTTAGCTTAGTCCTGTGACCCAGGAATGAGTGGGTGTCTCTGCATTGATGGTGTTGGGTGTATTACCCTATCCTGAAGTGCTCATCTTTGGTGTCCTCCATAAGTTCGCGTGGTGGGCACTCAGAGGTCCCTCGGGGACTTGAGAGTCAAGCCAGCCGCTAGCCAGAGTGGGAGCCACACTGGAAGATCACCTCCTGTGTCCTTGTGGGTGCCTGTGGGTAGAGCAGCAAGATTGGGCAGCCAGCTTTGCCATGAATGGACCAATCTCAGGCTTTCTCAGACCCGGTCCTTCAGCGTCACATTTACATCAGTGCAACATAGTCAGGGAAGTGAGATCATGTCACAGTGATCCCTTGAGCCACAGGCTTCTCAGAACACAGAGGTTCCTTTCCTGGCTGACTCCTAGAAAGGTGGTACCTGTGCCCTCTCGGAAGCTGCTGGTTCCCCTAGTGAAGTGCCCCCTCCTATGACATTTCAGCTTGCGCTTGCTGACAGGACCTTGTCACATACCAGTTAGTAAGTGCACGATGCCACGTGGCTGGAAGGCAGGTCCGGGTTGGCCTAAAACGCACTAGGTAGCCTAAGCGTACCTGGGACTCTGACCCTCCTGCATCGATCAGTTTGTCTCCCAAATCCTGGGATGACACATGTGCAGCCGCAGCCTATGAGCTGGGAGTGGAGTGGTGTTTTCAACCGAGATTTCATTTGAGTTGCCTTTCTTTGATGGTGCGTGGCTGTCATCTGGACTCAGGCCTTGAGCTCGCTGTGTCCTTCTCCATCCTCCTCTGCAGCATCAAGCTGGCTAGCCCCCTGAAGCGCTCCAAGAAGGAGCCTGTGGATGAGAACCTGTACCCGGAGCACTACCGCAAGTACTCGGACTACATCAAAGGGAGCAACCTGGACGCTCCCGAGCCCTACCGCATCGGTCGGATCAAAGCGATTCACTGCGGCAAGAAGAACGGCAAGGTCAATGAGGCGGACATCAGGATCAGGGTCAACAAGTTCTACAGGTTGGTGTGCGTCCTGCCCTCCGAGAGGCCCTTCCCAAGGTGCTGCTGCTGCTGCTGCTGCTGGAGAGGGCTTCCTAGACACCTGAGGGCATGGGTGTATTGCATAGTTGTGGCCTTCAGGGTGGGGTGTCAGGAGCCGGGGTCTAGCATGTGGGTTACTTTGGGCTCTAACTCAACCTGCAAGGACCAAAAGCTGCAGGGTTGCAGGGAGTGTGTCCTGGTTTGTCTGGATCCTCTGCCCCAAACCACAGTCCTTGTCCGTCTCCCACCTCCCTCCCCAGTCCCTCTGCTCTGCACCTTGTTTTCAGGTTCTAGGGTTTGTTTTCCAGCCATTGTCTTAACTAAACCCCCCCCCCCCACACACACACACACACACTTGTGCATTCGTGTGTGCTGTCTGTGTGAGTGAGTGTGTGTGTTGTTTGAGGATGGGTTTCAGCCAGGCAGCAGAAAAGGGGTACAGTGAAGAAAACTGGCTCGGATGACCAGTATGTACTTGTTCCTTCCACACATCTGTAACTTGAGATCCCCCTGCCTCAGCATCCCAAGTACTAGGATAACAGGCACCTGCTACTACACCTGATTTTTCTGGAGTCTTTGTAAAAATCAGCATGGTTACAAAATAATGGGGCACCCATCGTTGACAGGCAGGATGAAGGCAGAGAAGCAGCATTCCTGATCTGGTTCCCAACAGTCCATTCCTGCTGTGCTGTTAGGTCCAAATCAGAGCAGTGGTACCACACTGATGGACTGGGACATGTGGTCCTTCCCATGATGCTCTTTATAGATTGAGCAACCCCAAACCAAAATACTCATTGTTCAGCTGACCTCGTCTTACAGCCTCCTTGGGTATATTTAGCCAGTGCTTCAGGTTTGAGAAGTTTAATTCCCAGCACCCACATGGTATCTCACAGTCATCTAACATCCCAGTTCTGTGGGGTTTAATGCCCTCTTGGCCCTCCACGGGCACTGTACGCACCTGTTGCATAGACATATGCCTGCAAAGCACCCATACACACTGAATACAAACGAAGAAATCTCTTTTAAAATGCTGTCTAAAATGTCCTGCGTAGACTAGGTTGATAGTTGCCTGTAGCCAGCACTTGAGGTGTTGTGGCAGGAGGATCACTGAGTTGGAGATTAAACTGGGAATCAGAGCAAGACACTGTCTTAAAAAAGAAAGGCCGCTGGGCAGTGGTGGCGCACACCTTTAATCCCAGCACTCAGGAGGCAGAGCCAGGTGGATCTCGTGAATTCAAGGCCAGCTTGGTCTACAGAGCAAGTTCCAGGACAGGCACCTAAACTACACAGAGAAACTCTGTCTCGGGAAAAACCAAAGGAAATAAATATAGGCCTTGAGGTCTGAGGTGTATGAGACTAACAAGATCCCGTTCTCACGCTCAGCACTCTAATTGCTGGTTCCAGACATTCAGATGAGGGTGCTTTGACCTGTGATTATAAACTTGTGGTAAAGTAATGCTCACCTGGTGTCCTCTTTACAGGCCTGAGAACACCCACAGATCCACCCCGGCGAGCTACCATTCAGACATCAACCTGTTGTACTGGAGTGACGAGGAAGCTGTGGTGGACTTCAGTGATGTGCAAGGCCGCTGCACCGTGGAGTATGGGGAGGACCTGCCTGAGAGCATCCAGGATTACTCACAAGGGGGCCCTGACCGCTTCTACTTCCTGGAGGTGGAGCCAGGCTTCAGGGGCAAATGTTTGAGAGCAGGGTGCCAAAGAAAGTGGCTCAGGCTAGGGCCTGTGTTGATCAGGTGCTAGGCTAGGTCCTGGATGTATTGTCTTAGGATGGGAGACACAAGGTAGACAAGCACGCAGCTAATGTGCATGTGTAGAGTGGGTTTGGGTTGGGTTATTTTGAGATAGGGTCTTACTATATAGCCCTGGAACTTGATATGTAGACTAGGCTAGCCTTGAACTGACAAATCCACCTCCCTCTTCCGAGTGCTGGAATTAAAAGCTTGTGGTCCCCACCCCATGCCAGCCTACGTAGTCTTTTGGCTTTTTGAGACAGGATTTCTCTGTGTAGCCCTGATCTGGGTCTGTAGACCAGGCTGGCCTCAAACTCAGAAATCCACCTGCCTCTAGCTCTTGAGTGCTGAGATTAAAGGCGTGTGCCACTACCACTTGCCTGGCTCCTAAGTAGAATCTTAGGAGTAGGGTTTTGGCTTTGAAAGGAAACAAGGCAGCTGGAGATGTGGCTTGATCCGGTAGAACTTTTGCCTCGGATGCATGAAGCTCTGGCTTGTTGGGTCCCCAGCACTCAGGCCATGGATGCAGGATTGAGCATTCAAAGGAGATAGGTAATGGCTAGCAGGCAATTGTTCAGTGTGCAGGGGGATAGGGCACAGAACCTACAGAGCTGCACGTCCATCCTGTCACTCACAGCACAGGCCTTTGACAGCAAGAGCTTCTGGAGTTCGGTGCTCAGTTTTCGCTTGTTTTGTGTTTTGTTTTGGTGTGTGTGTGTGTGTGTGTGTGTGTGTGTGTTTTGTTTTTTGAGATAGTGTTTCTCTGTGTAGCCCTGGCTGTCCTGGAACTTGCTCTGTAGACTGGGCTGGCCCTGAGCTCAGATCTGCCTGCCTCTGTTCCCCAAGTGCCACCGTCACCTGGCTAACATTCAGATTTATAAGAGTATACCACATTTTACTAACACCACTAAAAGTTTATCTGAGGGACTATTTTGAAGGCCTCTACCAGCCATACCTCGGGTCTTAATGTATGTTGGGAAGGTCCCCCTCCTTGGGAGGAGTACACTCTGGCTCCATCTCTTGTGAGCAGGTAGTGGCCTGGTTTGGAGAAAGGATCCGAGAACCTCTTGGATCGGTAGTAGACCCCTTTGAATACCTGGGGCCTGGCTCGTCAGTGTTGTGTTAAGATGAGTGCCCATTTTTCCAGGTTCTGTATGTGCATGTTTGTGTGACGCTGGACAGCAGCTCCCATAGTGCCTTTCCTTAGGATGTATGCTCTAGGTGCTTACCGCAGCAGATGTCGGTGCGGACCATAGGAGGGTTAATAGAGTAGTTGTGATTGTTAGACGGCCTCTCTGTAGTGTGGACTCAAGCTCCTAATACTTGGGCCTCAGCACCTTGACCAGCTGGCTGCAGTCTTGTCTGTTTCCAATAATAAGATCAAATTCTGTTGGTGGCTGATTGGCTGTGCTCCTAGGAGATAAGAGACTGTCAGAGCTCTTAAACTGTGAGGGATCCCTGTATTTCTTCTGGACTAATGTGACTCCTTTCTGTGCAGGCCTACAACGCAAAGAGCAAAATTTTCGAAGACCCTCCAAACCACACCCGCAACCCTGGGAACAAAGGGAAAGGGAAAGGAAAAGGTGCGTCCCTGTCCGTCACTCCTGTGTGGAGACAAGGTTGCATGTTGTCCAGGCTAGCCTGGAACCCTGAAGCTTCCTGCCTCCACCTCCCAAATTCTGGAAGGCTGAATTGGGAAGGTCTCCCGAGAGGCTGCTCTAGGTCACACAGCAAGACAGAGTCTCGTGAATGAGCCTCTGAGGAGAGCAGTCTGGTGGGTCCTTCTCACAACTGGTGGCCTGTTCCTCCTTCAGGAAAAGGGAAGGCAAAGTGTCAGGTGTCGGAGCCCAGAGAGCCCGAGACAACCATCAAATTGCCTAAGCTGCGGACCCTGGATGTGTTTTCTGGCTGTGGAGGGTTATCAGAAGGATTCCACCAAGCAGGTAGGCACTGGTTGGTGCCGCCTCTGGCCTGGCTCTGGGGAAGCCTCGGAGTCTGCACATAGCTGGGCCAGGTGACCGTGGCCTGTTTGAGCAAGTGACGTGAGAACAGCAGCTCCACAGAAGCCAACCTTTGCCCTGTGTCCACCAGGCATCTCAGAGACGCTGTGGGCCATTGAGATGTGGGAACCGGCAGCCCAGGCGTTTCGGCTCAACAACCCTGGCTCCACGGTCTTCACAGAGGACTGCAATGTGCTGCTTAAGCTGGTCATGGCTGGCGAGGTGACCAACTCCCTGGGCCAGCGGCTCCCCCAGAAGGGCGACGTGGAGATGCTGTGTGGTGGACCGCCCTGCCAGGGTTTCAGCGGCATGAACCGTTTCAACTCCCGCACTTACTCCAAGTTCAAGAACTCGCTAGTGGTCTCCTTCCTCAGGTAGGCAGGACAGCCCTGTCACTTGCTGTCTTTGGGCAACTCCAGGCTGAATGCAGCTTTGTGGGGGGCCCCTCCCTAGTGGGAGATGCCTGGGGCCTGCGGGTTTGTGGTGACCTGTGTTCCTCCTGCCCCCACAGCTACTGTGACTACTACCGGCCGCGCTTCTTCCTTCTGGAGAACGTCAGGAACTTCGTGTCCTTCAAGCGCTCCATGGTGCTGAAGCTCACCCTGCGCTGCCTGGTCCGCATGGGCTACCAGTGCACCTTCGGCGTGCTGCAGGTGGGCGCCGCACAGGGTGCGGTCCATCCCTGACAGGAGGGTGGTCAGGCCTGCTCTAGGCAGCAGACGGTCTGTGTGGTCACCAGTGTGTTGGTGAGGATAGAGGCGCCTCATAGCTCAGATAGAAAAGGCATAGGGTTAGCTCCGTGTGGTGGTGCCTGCCTGTAATCCCAACACTAGAGGCGGGAGGCAGATCTCAGTCTGAGGCCAGCCACAGCCACAGAGAAACCCTGTCTTGAAAAAGAAAGAAGCGGGGCTGGAGAGATGGCTCAGAGGTTAAGAGCACTGCTCTTCCAGAGGTCCTGAGTTCAATTCCCAGCACCCACATGGTGGCTCACAAACACCTGTAATCAGATCTGGTGCCCTCTTCTGTCCTGCATGTATACATGCAGGCAGATCACTGTATACATAATAAATAAATAAATCTTTAAAAAAAAAAGAAAAGAAAAGAAAAAGAAAGAAGCATGGGGTGACCAAGCATGGTAGCACATGCCTGTCATTCCAGTCTTAAAAGGCTGAAGTAGAAGATCGTGAGTTCAAGGCCAGTGTCTCGGGATTAAGAGCTGGGCTGTAGCTCAGTGTAGTGCATTCACCAGCAGCACATTGGTGAACACATCACATTTGCCAAGAGTAAGCAGGGTTGGTTGGGGCCCAGTTGGAGCACATGCCTGACTCGCAGGAAGCCTGGGCTCCATCCCACCCCACTAGCCCAAGCATGGCTGCCCACACCTACCGTCCCAACAGGTGGGCAGCGGGTGGGGGTAGGGTCAGTTCTTCAAGACGTCATCTTTGTCACATAGCAAGTTTGTGGCCAGCCTGGGCTACATGAGACCTAGAGGACATGAGAGGCCCCGTGGGGCAAGTGCTGCACTCCTGACCTCTGCCTGTAGCCAGGCCTGGTCACTGGCCACGTTCTCCCTGTGACTGTCGCAGTGGGGCTCCTGGATCCCCATTGCTCTTGCCAAATCTGCAGTGTCCCTGAGGGCTGTGGTTGGTTAACATCAGCCTTGTAGACGGTAGGCCAGTGAGAGACAGTGGGCCGCAGCAGGGCAGGTTTAATCAGCACACTGTAACGGGGCTTTCCAGTTGGTCAACCAGAGGTCTGTGAGGAGGGGAGGGGAGGGCAGAAACAGGTGGGTAGTATTCTTGGGGGCTGGGCTGGACAAATTGCAGCGGTGGGGGCCTACGAGGACAAGTGACTAGCTCTGGAAGTTCTCATTACTGTGGTCTTGAGGATTGTCGCCACTTGACCACAGTGGGAGGTTCACAAGTGACGTGGCCCTGGCTAACGGGCAGGCTGCTCTTACTGATGAGCTGCACTGCCAGCCTTGTGAGTTGCAGGTGTGTGCTACCTGCTTCCCGGTTCTGGTTCTCTGCACGCAGGCCAGCTAGGCAGACATACTGCCTGAGGCCGCCTGTCTCCATCCCCCTGTTGCAGGCTGGACAGTATGGTGTGGCCCAGACTCGGAGGCGGGCCATCATTTTGGCTGCAGCCCCAGGAGAGAAGCTGCCTCTGTTTCCAGAGCCTCTGCATGTGTTTGCACCCCGTGCCTGCCAGCTGAGCGTTGTGGTGGATGACAAGAAGTTTGTTAGCAACATTACCAGGTAGGAGCTGACCTCAGCACCCCATGTGCAGGACAGTGACAGAAGGTCACCATGCCTGGGTCGCTGAGGTTTGTGCCAGGCTGTCAGGAAGCTCAAGCCTGTTGCAAGTCTGCGCCATCCCAGCCTCAGTGTGCAGGCAGCTGGCTTCAGTAGAGCACACGGGACAGCTGCCCTGCACACCTAAGATCCAGCCGAGGCTGCCCGCGTGACATCTAACAGGGCACCCTCTGCTGCAGGCTGACCTCAGGCCCCTTCCGAACCATCACGGTGCGGGACACCATGTCTGACCTCCCTGAGATCCAGAATGGAGCCTCAGCACCTGAGATCTCCTACAACGGGGAGCCACAGTCCTGGTTCCAGAGGCAGCTGCGGGGCTCACACTACCAGCCCATCCTCAGGGACCATATCTGCAAGGTAGCTAGCCTGGGTCTCGTGCTCCCTTGGGTCCTTGCCTGGCCCAGCTTCTCTTTGGCTTACTTGTACCTCCACAGGCCTGCAGGCTCACATCTCCAGTCCCCACCCCCATGGCCAGTAGTGTCATCTTCAGATGGCCCTGGGGTAGCCTCCGAGTGCCCCCCCTCTCCCGATAGCCTTTCTGTGTGGGCTTCCGATCCACTAGACCTCACCCCTTGTGTACTTCTCTGGCTGACTTCACACTGGCCCCTTGTCTATGCATTCGTCTCAGCTGTCCCTCCAGGTGTGTGCTTGGCGCCATTCTTAGGTGGCCGGCTCTCACGGCTAGGGTTGGGCAGTTGTCTCTCCTGATAGGATCTGAGCCTCTGGTTCCCTTCTGTGCTCCTGACCGGGTCTCAGCTGGGACTCCCTGTGTTCTAGGATATGAGCCCACTGGTGGCTGCCCGCATGCGGAACATCCCGCTGTTCCCAGGCTCGGATTGGCGCGACCTGCCCAATATAGAAGTGCCGCTGACAGACGGCACTACGACCAAGAAGCTGCGCTACACCTTCCACGACAGGAAGAACGGCTGCAGCAGCACTGGCGCCATGCGTGGGGTCTGTTCCTGTGTGGAAGGTGGGACCCCAGGCTTCGGTCACCCCTTCCCTCGGTGTTCCCCACAAACATGAACCCCATGACTGCAGCCCCGTGTCTGGTCTGGTCACTTCAGGGTGGCTGTTTAGGGTTCCGAGTCGTCCCCACTTGACACATCTGCTTGTTAAGCTTGGGGCCCTGGCCATGCCGGGGTGCTGCTAATGAAATGGCGGCCGGCGTGGGTTACACAGCGGCCGGCGTGGGTTACACAGCGGCTGTCCCTGCAGGGTGTCAGTGGCTGGCGTGGGTTACACAGCGGCTGTCCCTGCAGCACGGGTGTCAGCGTGGGTTACACAGCAGCTGTCCCTGCAGGGGTCGGCAGCCGGCGTGGGTTACACAGCGGCTGCCCCTGCAGGGTGTCAGCGGCTCCGCTTGGAGCACGTGGCTGTCAGAGCCCCTCTGGTGGAAGCCCCTGTGCAGAGATGACGCCCCGGGGAGTCTCCCCGTAGCCTGGCAGCAGCCCTGGCTATAGCACAGTGTTCTGTTGCAGGCAAGGCCTGTGACCCCACAGCCAGGCAGTTCAACACCCTCATCCCCTGGTGCCTGCCGCACACTGGGAACCGGCACAACCACTGGGCCGGCCTCTACGGGCGCCTGGAGTGGGATGGCTTCTTCAGCACCACTGTCACCAACCCCGAGCCCATGGGGAAGCAGGGCCGTGTGCTCCACCCAGAGCAGCACCGGGTGGTGAGCGTGCGGGAGTGTGCCCGCTCCCAGGGCTTTCCGGACACCTACCGGCTCTTCGGCAACATCTTGGACCGACACCGGCAGGTCAGCCCAGCACCAGAGCTTGTTGCCAGTGGCCTGGGCTCTCGTGTAGGGAGTTGGGCTGTCACTGAGAGTGTGGGGCATCAGCGGCAACATGATAGCACACGTCTTTGCTAGGCTGGCTGCCCCTCGTTAGGAACTGCAGTTGAGGGCTCCATGCAGACCGGCTCCCTGCTCCCCCAAACCCTTGTTTGGCTCACAGCAGGAATCAAAGTGGACTGGGGTGTCTGCATTTTCCTTCCAGATTTTCCTAAAGCCTTTTAAAAGCTCATTGTTGGCCATGTATGGAGGCTCACACATTTAATCCCAAACACCGGAGAGGCAGAAGCAGGTTGATCTGAGTTCCAGGCCAGCCTGGTCTACATAGAGAGACCCTGTCTTTGAAACAAAGACCAAACCAAAAGAGCTCCCTATTAGTGATCTGTGGGTCTGGGCATCGCAGTGAAGGCCTGTGCCACTCGAGAAGACTGAATTCCCGATGCCCAGATCGTGGTCCTGCCTTGGTCAGAGTAGAGGCAGGCCACTGCTGAGCCTGGGTATCAACCTGGTGTGGCCTCTTTCCTTCCCACAGGTGGGTAATGCTGTGCCCCCACCGCTGGCCAAAGCCATTGGCCTGGAGATCAAGCTCTGTATGCTGGCCAAAGCTCAGGAGGTCGCCTCAGGTATGTGCCACTTTCCTCGAGGGAAACCCTAGGCCCTGGGACTTGGGCACACCAGCTCCACATGAGGACAGTAGTGGAAGCCACTGGTGACCTGCCGGTAACTGCACAGTGGCTTTGGAGGGGGTGTGAGCCTTCCTGCTGACGGACGTGGTCGTCAGGCACCGGCCTCAAGTCGTGCTGACCCAAACACCAGGGTGCAGAAACCGGGGAGATGACTTAGTCCTGAATGTTTCCAGCTGCGGCAGGGTCTCCAGGCCAGCCGTGAGCTCGCATGGCGCTGTGCTCAGGGTGACTTCTCCTTTGCTCTCTCCTCAGCTGCAGTTAAAGTAGAGGAGACGGCGACGATGGACTAGCTCTGCTCTCCCAGAGCCGCACATGCACTGATACCGTGTTTTTAACCTGTTGAGCCCCGTCATTTGAAATGTTGTGCACAGTGTCTGTGGCCACGGCCGGCACAGCTGTTTGTGTGAGGGTTGCTTCGTGACCCAGCCCTGCAGTACTTTGTGCATTCTGAATCTTAAAGTTTTCTGTTTTTAATTCTGTATTTTATCAGATCCACCACTGTGCAGGTGGCAAGCAAGATTTGATGTAGTTTTTATATGTTGTAATATTTCTTCAAATAAAGCGCTTCTATAAAGCACCCCAAGTAGTGACTGACTTCTCTGACTGCTTCCCCACCCACAAAAGAGGGGAACAGGGCCTCCACAGAGGTGCTACCTGCATCTACCTCATGGGATGCATTTCTGTGGCTCAGTTCTGGCAAGTGAGGGGCAAATGGAACTTTCCAGAAAGCCTCTTAAAAAAATGGTGTTGGGGCTGGAGAGATGGCTCAGAGGTTAAGAACACTGCTCTTCCAGAGGTCCTGAGTTCAATTCCCAGCAACCACATGGTGGCTCACAACCATCTGTAATGAATGAGATCTAGCGCCCTCTTCTGGCCTGCAGACAGAATACTATTATACATAATAAATAAATAGATCTCTTTTTTTTTTTTTTTTTTTTGGTTTTTTGAGACAGGGTTTCTCTGTGTAGTTTTGGTGCCTGTCCTGGATCTTGCTCTGTAGACCAGGCTGGCCTTGAACTCACAGAGATCTGCCTGGCTCTGCCTCCCGAGTGCTGAGATTAAAGGCGTGCACCACCACTGCCTGGCTTGGAAGTAGAATTTTGTTTTTCTTTTTCTTTTCTTTTTTTTTTTTTTAAGATTTATTTATTTATTATGTATACAGCATGTATGACTGCAGGCCAGAAGAGGGCACCAGATCTCATTTCAGATGGTTGTGAGCCACCATGTGGGTGCTGGGAATTGAACTCAGGACCTCTGGAAGAGCAGCAGTCAGTGCTCTTAACCTCTGAGCCATCTCTCCAGCTCCCAATAAATAGATCTTAAAAGAAAATGGTGTTGGTTATCTCCATGGCTACTTTGCCCTTGTTCTGGAGTTGACTGCACTTGGTGTCTGGTAATGCAGCAGCCATCCTGTGAACATAAGGACATAGACCTGGGTGGTACAAGGAGAGAAGAACCACGGCTCAGCTGCCCTTAAGTAGAACTCCAGTTGGCTTAAGACTTGCCTAGGCCTTTGGAGATAACTTGGGTCATGGACACCAACATGGTTTCGGGACACAGCAGGGATCATAGACATTGACTTGGATTCAGGTGGAAGCACAGACCATGGACATCTGTTGGGGGAGATTTGTTTACTCCGTCCCCTGAAACTGTCAATAAACTGAACTTTGATTCAGGGGGGAAAAAAAAGACCTGCCTAGGCTTTCTTTCTGACTTGATCTACTGAATTCTACATGAATAGAACTTGAGTTTGTCCTTAGGAAATGTCAACTATAAAATGCAAACATACATCTTTATCAATTTACTCTTCAGTCCCCGTGAGTCCCAAATGTGCTGAGACCAAGGGACAAAGTGGTTAAACCCCTCAGGAGCAAACAGGTGTGATCTGAACTGTGCCGGGAGCCTCCTGTGGCCCTTCTCGCCTGGCTCAGAAATGTCTGAAGAGACTCCTGGGTCATCGGGCATGGCTCAAATGTATACATGCCTTTTTCTTTATCTGTAACCATGTCTGATCGCTGTTCACTGTGTAGCTCTGGCTGGCTTAGTAATCGTGGCAGTCCTCCTGCCTCCACCTTCCAAGTGCTGGTGCACTGTGGTAAATGTAGCAGTGATGGCCTAGGCCAGCTTGAAACTCAGTCGCCCTGCCTCCCCCTCCCCAGACCCATGTTTGTGCCACCACCCCCAGCTAGAACAGTTGGGGTGTACTGCCGTGTAGACGGAAGCCGGTGCCTCTTGGCTCTTGGCCTCGTCTTTCAACAGGCCGTGGGCCACCCACCGTCTGAGAGAAGTTGCCAGGTGGCCTCCGTGCTGGTTTCTTGTAATGGACGTGTGCAGAACTGCCACCTCCACACGCAGGCACTGGCCTGGCTCCAGCACGCGGCCCCCAGGGGGGCTGCACAGCTGAACCACCACATTCTTCCCTTCAGAGCCCAAGTGCAGGCTTTGTCTGGGGACAGAAACCGCAAGGTGAGGAGCCCTGATTGGAGCAGTGCTGGATGGTTGGGGTTCGCTTGAGACAGTGTCACAAAGCTCAGGCTGGCTTTGATCTACCTGTCTGCATCAACACACCTGACTTAGGGCGTGCTGGGGATGTGCCAGGCTTGCTGCCCCAGAATAGGGGTTTTTTCTGTTGAGTCAGAATCTTTCTGTGTAGACCCACATCTTTTTTTTCATGTTACTGTGAAGACATCATGACCAAGGCGACTTATATGTGGGGCGTTTACCCACCACCCCCACAGTTCCCCAGAGTTTTCTTGAGTGCGAGCAGCAGGAAATATTAGATAGAAGGATTTATTGCGGAGAATCTTGCGGAGATAAACAGAGAGAAAATAAAGGATAGCCTCGAGAGGGCCTGGAACCTATTCCAACGGGCCCGGACTGTCTCTGGTCCAGGGTTTTTATAGAGACGCCAAGGGGTGGAGCAAAAGACCTCCTCCCCCAGCACAGCCAAGTGCAGACCATCTCAGACACCTGCACTCAGGCCCGAGGTCCTGATCATCCTCTATTCGGACCTGCTGGGTAAAGCCACGAGGAACCCGAGGACGGGCTCCCACACTCTTAGAACACTTAATTGGGGGCTTGCTTAGTTTCAGAGCAAGGCTGTGATGATCATGGCAGGAGAGCAGGCAGGCATGGTGCTGGAGTGCTGGCCGAGAGCTTACATCCGCTCCACAAGCAGGAGGCAGAGACGCTGGGCCTGGAGTCACATTTTGAAAACCAAGATGGCCACAAAACATCTGCCTGCCTCTGCATCTCAAGTGCCACATTATAAGTGCTCTCACACCTGATAGTTGCATTGGGGGGGGGGGTAGGAGTTGAAACAGGGTCTCACTACATAGCCCTGGCTGGCCTGGAAACTCACTATGTGGACCAGACTGCTCTCACACTCAGATCTGCTGAGCTAAAGGTGTGTGCCACCATGCCCAGCTGCTGCATTCTATTTACCGTGCCAATGGGGGGCCTGTGTCCCCGGTGCACATGTGGGGTTCAGAGGGCAGCCTTTGGCATTTCCTACCACAAACTCTTAGCAGGTGAGTCACCTCGACAGTTTGAGAATGGCCGAATCAGTGAACTCTTGTCTTCACCATTGGAGAAGTGCGCGAGTCACTCTGAAGCCATTAACGAGGGCAATGCCAGGCCCTTCCCTGACCCCTTCCTACCAATTGTACCTAAGTGTAACTTGTTTATTGTTTCCACGAAGCAAACCGACTGAACGTAGATGTGGAGGCTCCAGGGGCAGCTCAGAGTACTGGCTGCTCTTTCAAAGGACCTGGCTTTGGTTGCCGGCACCCACAGAATGGGTAACTCTAGTCCCTGGGGTCTGGGACCCTCTTCTGGCCTCTCTGGGTACTGCACTCATGCATATACATCCTGAGGCAAAACACTCATCCACATCTAAACAAAACAAAAAAACTTTGAGATGGGGTCTCATGTAGCCCCAGACTGGCCTTGAACTTCTACCCTTCCTGCCTGGACCTCCTGGGTGCTAACATGACCACCAGCATGTTCTGGGTTTGCTGATCCACACTTCCTTTTGGGGGGTAGTCACTTGTAACGGAGTAGGACACTGTTGAGTCTGGTGCAGCTTTAGGTGGTCTGCTGTTCCCGTTTCTTCTTGGTTTGTGCATGTGTGTGCCTGCAGGTATGCATGCCTGCCAGTGCATGTGTGCAGGCCAGGGGAGGCCGACAAATGTTCTCGCTCATTCTCCACGTTATTCCTTGAAACAGGGTCTCCTGCTGAGCCCAGAGCTCACTGGTTTTGGGCTACATCAGCAGCAAGCCTTGGTGACCCGATGTCTGCCTCCCTAGCGTGGGGTTGCAGGGGCGGGAGGCTGTGACTAGGTGTTTACATGGTGCTAGGGATCTGAACTCGGGTCCTCAAGGTTGTCCTCATGTGTACTGCGTTCTGGTCACTCTCACGGCACCCTCTCACCTGCCTCCCGTCCCTGAGTTCCCCCATTCTCCTTCCCACCTCCATGCCCTTTTGTTTTGTGACTACTGGTCTCTGCCGCCCCAGGTCAGGAACTATTCACTGGAGCCTGGTGGGCTCACCCGTGGACACACAACTCAAACCGATGACTGTCCCTTTCCAGAATCCATATCTGCCAGTTCGGTGGGAAGGGGGAAGGGCTTCCCGAGCCCCTCTTCACCCACACATGGCTGTTGACAGGCCCGTCCCGTGCAGCTGAGCTGCAGAAGCTGCTGAGAGCATGTCTGCAATGCGTGTCTCGTCCTGAAGACAATGCAGCCTGCTCGCTCTGCACTCTTTCCAACCCTCCTTCCAGTGGCGTCAATGCCTGGTTAGGGCTGAGCACTCAACCGTCACTTGATCTAAGGTCCCGAGAAGCCTTGAGTTCGCATCCACCTCCCTTCACTGGCCAGGCCAGGAGCTCTCGGGTCTCTCTCTCTCTCTCTCTCTCTCTCTCTCTCTCTCTCTCTCTCTCTCTCTCTCTCTCTCTCTCCCCCCCCTCTCTCTCTCTCTCCAGGGTCTCACTTTGTAGCAAGTGACCTTGAACTCGCAGTTGTCATGCCCCCTTGACCCCACTCCCACCCACCCCCACTCCCACCCACCCCCACCCTCCACCCACCCACACTCCTGAGTACTGGGATTATTGGTGTGAGTGATGACCTGGGATAGTTCACGGTGGTTGTTTTGAGACAGGTTTCACTTTGTAGCTCAGGCTAGCCTGGAGCTCATTTGTGTAGCCCAGGCTGATCTCAACTGGCAGTAATCCTCCTGCCTCAGACTCTCTTCCGGTGCTGAGTTTGCAGGTATGAGTCACCATTCATTCTTAGCTGCGTGTTTCTGTCTGTTTCAAATGATTCATCTAGTATACGGGAAAGGGCTAGGCAAAATATTGCCAGCAGCTGGTGCTGCTTCTTCTTCTTTTTTTTTTTTTTTTTTGGTTTTTCGAGACAGGGTTTCTCTGTGTAGCTTTGCGCCTTTCCTGGAGCTCACTTGGTAGCCCAGGCTGTCCTCGAACTCACAGAGATCCGCCTGCCTCTGCCTCCCGAGTGCTGGGATTAAAGGCATGGGCCACCACCGCCCGGCCAGCTGGTGCTTCTTAAAGGTAAATATGGGTACAGAGTGCCACAGGATCTGAGAGGTCCCTCAAACCCCCTGCAAAGGCTGCAGAATTATTTTCTGTGTCTGAGACACAGTCTGCTGTGGCCCAGGCTGTTCTCGGACTCGTTATGTAGCTGTGGCTGGTCTTCCACCTTCACTTCTGGAGTGCCAGTAATTCAAGTGTGCTCCCCCTGCCCCCACCCAAAGAGAGTGGTTTGAAAGGCAGCTGGGCATGGAGGCAAAAAACTCAAGCCTCAAATCTGCCTCCTCAAAGATAGAGCACAGTGCCAAGATGAAGGCGAGTTTGAGCCAAGGGAAAGGCTTTCAGCAGCGATGTGACAGGAAATGGTATGGGGGCCATAAAGATAGCTTAGTGGATAAACACACTGGCAGCCAAGCCTAGTGGCCTGAGTTCGAGCTCTGGTACCGAGATGATGGAGAGTGAGAACCCACTCCTGAAAGCTGTTCTCTGTTCTCCACACAAGCACACACTAGATAAAAAACAAAAATGTTAACACAAAACAAAAAGAACAGCAATAGGGCTGGAGAGATGGCTCAGAGGTTAAGAGCACCGACTGTTCTTCCAGAGGTCCTGAGTTCGATTCCCAGCAACCACATGGTGGCTCACAACCATCCATAATGAGATCTGGTGCCCTCTTCGGGCCTGCAGGAATATATGCAAACAGAACACGGTATATATAATAAATAAATAAATAAATCTTTAAACAACAACAACAAAACTTTAAGGGTGGGGTGTGGAAGATGCCTTTAACCCCGGCACTTGGGAGACAGAGGATCTCTATGAGCTGGAGGCCAACCTGGTCTACATGGTGATACCCTGTTTTATTTTGTTTTTTTAAATGCTCAGCATGGTGGTTTATGCTTTTAATCCCAGCACTCAGGAGGCAGAGGCAGACAGATCTCTGAGTTTGAGGCCAGCCTGGTCTACAGAGTGAGTTCCAGTACAGCCAGGGCTACACCGAGAAACCCTGTCTTGAAAAACCCCAAACAACAACAAAAAGCCAACTCAGCAAGCCACAGGTTGCCAGTCAGTAAGCAGCTCTCCTCAGGCCTCTGCTTCGCTCTGGTCTCCAAGCGCTTGCCTTAAGTTCCTGCCACGACTTTCCTCAGTGAGGGACTACAAGCTGTAGGATGAAATGCACAATTTCCTCCCGAAGTGGTGTTTGTCACAGCAGCGGAAACCTGACGTACAGCTTTCCCAGCACGCACTGGGCCCCATCTGTCCCTAGCACTAAATGAACTGGTTGTGGTGCTTGCCTGTCGTCCCAGCACTGGGGAGGTGGAGGCAGGAGGAACAGTGGCTTGACACCAGCCTGGGCTACACAAGACTCTGCTCCCCAGAAAAAGAGCGGAAGTATTTATCTGTAGCTTTCTGGGAAGCAGCGTTTGAAAGCTCACTGCTCCTACCCCAGCCGCCTGAGTGCCAGTGCCAGGCGTGTGCCACCTCTTCCCACGGCACAGCACAGCCCTTTTGTTTTGTTTTGTTTTGTTTTTTGTTTTTTTGAGACAGGGTTTCTCTTTTATAGCTTTGGAGCCTTTCCTGGAACTCACGCTGTAGCCCAGGCTGGCCTCGAACTTACAGAGATCCGCCTGGCTGTGCTCTCGAGTGCTGGGATTAAAGGCGTGCGCCACCACCACCCAGCCCTCACAGCCTTCTTACAGTCATATATTTGCATACAGTTTGATCATAAGTTAAACTACTGGCTGGTTCCAAGGAAAAATCAGTACCTAATCTTTGTACTTTTGAATTTCCTGTTATTTGTGTGGGGGTGTTGGCCTGCTAGTGTGTCAGCATACCGTGTGCCTGCCCGGGGCCTCAGAGGCCAGAGGAGGCTTTGGATCCCCTGGGACTGTGGACAGTTGTGAACAGCCACTTGTGTGCTGGGAATGGAACCCAGGTCTGATGGAAGGGCAGCCAGTGAGTGCCCTTAACCACTGAGTCAACTCTTTCCACTTAAATTTTGTTTTTAAAATTTTCCCATTTGTAGCCAGGCGATCATGGCACCCGCCTTTAATCCCAGCACTCGGGAGGCAGAGACAGGTGGATCTCTGTGAGTTTGAGGCCAGCCTGGGCTACAGAGCGAGTTCCAGGACAGACTCCAAAGCCACACAGAGAAACCCTGTCTCAAAAAAAAAAACAAAAAATTTAAATTAAAAAATTCCCATTTGTTGTGTTGTCTGGATTTTGCATTTCTGTAGTACGTTTTTATTTATTTATTTATTTTATTTTGCTTTTGTTTTTCAAGACAGGGTTTCTCTGTAGCTCTGGCTGTGCTGAACTCACTTTGTAGACCAGGCTGGTCTCAAACTCAGAGATCTGCCTGCCTCTGCCTCCCTAGTGCTGGAAATAAAGGTGTGAGCCACTATACACACACACACACACACACACACACACACACACACACACACACACGGCTCCAAGATCCAATTCTAAGTGCTGGGAATATAGGTCATTACTAGTGTGCTCAACTCCCTGTATTCCATCCCCACTAGCATCCCAAATAAATAAAGAACTTCTTGGAAAGCATGTTCCTATAGGCGGAGAGTCAAGCAAAGGGGGATTATGCCAGAGTTCTAGGGGTGTGGCTCTGTGGGAGGACAAGAAACAGCGTGGGAAATAGTTTCTGTTATTGTTGTTAAACCATGAACCCTGTTTAAATTCTTCCTTTGTACATTACGTCACGAGCAGTTTCTCCTCTCCCCGCTTTAAGGTGACACTAGCAGGGCTTTCAAGACGTCTTTGCAGCTGAGGGGACTTGCTGCCAAGCCTGAAGACCTGGGTTCAATACCCAGGACCCACATAATGGAAGAAGATCTCCTGCAAGCTGTCTTCTTCTTCTTCTTCTTTTTTTTGTTTTTAATTTATTATTCTCTTATATACATTGGTGTTTTGCCTGCATGTACGTCTGTGTGAGGGTGTCAGATCTTGGAGTTACAGACAGCTGTGAGCTGCCATGTGGTTGCTGGGAATTGAACTCAGGACCTCTGGAAGAGCAACCAGTGCTCTTAACCTCTGAGCCATCTCTCCAGCCCCCCCCCCTTTTTTTTTGTTTTTCGAGACAGGGTTTCTCTGTGTAGCTTTGTGCCTTTCCTGGATCTCGCTCTGTAGACCAGGCTGGCCTCGAACTCACAGACACCCGCCTGCCTCTGCCTCCCGAGTGCTGGGATCAAAGGCGTGCGCCACCACCGCCTGGCAAGAGCCTTCTTGATGCAAGTGATCTTCAGCCAGGCTTGTTGGCACACAACTGTGGCCCCATCTATTTGTGAATCACTTGCATTCAGTAGTTCAGGGGCAAGCCTGGGCAACAAAGCAAGACCCCAGAGTTTTTAGTTTTGGAGACAGAGTCTCATGTAGAGCAGGCTAGCCTGGAATCCAAGACGTAGCTGAGCCTGGCCTTGAACTCATGCTCTTCCTGCCTCTACCTCCCCTACTATTAGGATTACTGGTGGCTAAAAACCTTAGTTTTCGAGGAGGGAGAGAGCGAACCAGCCTTCGATGTGGTAATTTCATGTTTGTATTCCCAGCGCTTGCGAGGGTGAGGTGGAAAGATTGCTGCGAGTTTAAGCCCAGCGTTTGGTGCATCAGGAGTTTCAGGCAGGCCTCATGTTCAAGACCAACCTGGGTGTGGTGCCCATGCCTGTAATTTCAGCCCTTCGGAGGTTGAGGCAGGAGGATTGTCGGGAATTACTGGCTATTCTAGCTATAGAGTGAGACACTGGCTTCTAGTCCCATCACCCCAAACAAGGCTGAGTGGAGTTTAACAAGTTCCGGATGCTCTCCCCTGGACCTCTCGGCCAGTTTGGGTCCCAGCGCTTTGCGGCGCACGAGACGCGCGTGTCCGCCTTTGTCCACAGGGCGGCGCTGTGCCCACCGCGGTCTGGGCCGCTCTGGGCTGCGGCGGCGGCGGCACCGGAAGCCTCGTTCTCCCCGCGCTTCCGCTCTCTACCCGGGCTGGGAGCTGCGTGGAGCTGGACTTGGCGATGCCGACCGGCGACTTTGAGTGAGCCTGGGGGGTGGCGGGTCCTCCGGAGCGGCGGTGGGGGCGGCCGTGGGCGTGGGGCGGGCCGGGCGGCCGGGACCCGCTCACCGATCCCGTGTTCCCGCAGCTCGAAGCCCAGCTGGGCCGACCAGGTGGAAGAGGAGGGCGAGGACGGTGAGTGCGGCGCCGCGCGCCGTCCCGGGGAGGCAGGGTCCCCAAAGCGCCCGGCGTTCCGGGCCTGTGGCTGACTTCCCCCCCTCCCGACAGACAAGTGCGTCACCAGCGAGCTCCTGAAGGGAATCCCTCTGCCCACCGGCGACACCAGTCCCGAGCCCGAGCTGCTGCCCGGAGGTGAGTGACATCCGTCCTGCCCTCTCCCTCCCCCCCTCCTCCCCCCCAGTCTGCTTCCCGGCCGGTCCCTGTTACCCGGGACACTCAGGTGCTGTCACCTCCCGCAGACCCACTGCCGCCTCCCAAGGAAGTCATCAACGGGAACATAAAGACGGTGACCGAGTACAAGATAGATGAGGACGGCAAGAAGTTCAAGGTGGGGCTGCGGCGGCCGCAGAGGGTCGGCGTGCCTCCGTGCGCGGGGCCACTGCGGTGGGTGGGGAGGGGTGCGAGTGGTGGTTTGGATTGGCGAGCACGGTTTCGAGACTCCGGAAGCGCCCCTCTCGCTTTCCTCTTCAGATTGTCAGAACCTTCAGGATTGAGACCCGGAAGGCGTCCAAGGCCGTGGCAAGGAGGAAGGTGAGACCCTCCTGGCTCGTTTTGGTGTGAGTGGGGGAGGGGGTCCCCAGGACTGACCCAGAGGGTTTGGGAAGCCCTCACTTGTTGATGTAGAATTAAGGTTTAGTGTCAGGCCCTGAAAACTTAGGGCCCGGGAGTAGATGAGGTTAGACCCCCCCCCCCTTTGTGCGCTCCTGTGCACGGTATCATTCCTCTGGCACATTCCTCTTGGTGTGAGATGGTCTCTTATCATCTGGAAGTAGATCAGGCTGTCTGGCCGTCTACCCCCAGGGATCCCGCTGTCTCCACCTCCTTCCTGGCCAGCACTGAGGCTCCAAGTACATGCCTCTGCGGCCAGCTTCTCGTTGTGGGTGCTCGGGGTTGGACTCTGACGGGCACTTTTGTGACAGATGCTCCGGAGACATCCAGCCCTCTTGGACTTTTGTTTTGTTTGTTGTTATTTCTGAGAGGCTCTTGCTGTCTAGTCTCCAAATTCTCATTGCTTCCGCCTCAGCCTCCTGGGTCCTGTCTGCCTGCAGGAACAAGCAGCCTCTTTCTCAAGGGGCAAGGGCCTCTGGAGGAAGGGCAGCCACAATTAAAGCCAGGCTCCACTCCAGGCATTTAGCAAGGCATGGCTTCCCAACCTGTAGACCAGGCTAGGGAGGCAGGGAGCTCTGTGGTCCCATTGTACAGGAAGGAAGTGAATCTCAGGTTTAACTAGCTCGAGGATCCTGTGATCTGAGTGACTCCTGGACATGTGCAGCCTCATCCCTGTGGGAGCTGGTCCATGGACTGCCCAGAAACTGCCAGCGGCACAGATGTGTGCCGGCACATTCTGAATCTTCCTACTGCCTCCTGGAGGTTTTTCTTCTCTATTTGTGGTGTGTGTGTGGGGGGGTGCGCGGTGCGTGGGGGTCATGAATGCCTGTATATTCACACACAGGCCCGAGGAGGATGTCAGGTGACGGCCCTGTCATCACTCTCCACCTTACTCTCTAGATAGTGTCCCCTGCCCCGAGCCATGCTTAACTCTATATGAGAGTTTGGGATCAAACTCAGGTTCTTGAGTATACAACAAACAGTTTTATACACTGAATCACCTCACCAGCAACTTTTTTTTTTTTTTTATACTTTTTCTTTCTTCTTCCCCCCCCCTCCCTGGAGACAGGGCCTCGTATAGCATAGCCCCGGCTGGTTTTGAACTTGTATATCTCAGGATGACCTTAAGCTCAAAATCTTCCTGTTTCTACTTCCAAGTGTTAGGGTGACGGTTATGTACCACCACGCCTAGCTTAGGAAATGTGAATTGTCACCGTTATCACGTGGAAGGCCTCTGGGGAGACTAGGTGTAGGATTCAAGGCCCTGACATGGTTGTCTGTCTGGGGTACCCCACTGTGGGGTCCTTTGTCCTCACTGTCCCCATCCTTCTGGGAGCCCAGAACTGGAAGAAGTTTGGCAACTCGGAGTTTGACCCACCAGGGCCCAATGTGGCCACCACCACAGTCAGTGATGACGTCTCCATGACATTCATCACTAGCAAAGAGGTGAGCAGGGTGAGGCTGAAGACCCAGAAGTGCAGTGGGTGGTGGGGTGGGCACAGCAGCCCCTCTGAGCCACCCTCCCTGTTCCCCACCAGGACCTGAACTGCCAGGAGGAGGAAGACCCAATGAACAAGCTCAAGGGCCAGAAGATTGTGTCCTGCCGCATCTGCAAGGGCGACCATTGGACCACCCGCTGCCCTTACAAGGACACACTGGGGCCCATGCAGAAGGAGCTGGCTGAGCAGCTGGGCCTGTCCACCGGGGAGAAGGAGAAGCTGCCGGGAGGTGTGAGCCTGGGGCACCTGGGAGGGGCCTCAGTTTCTCCTTTTTTAGTGTGCTGTTTTCTGTCTGTGGCCAGGTTTGAGCGGCCTGCGTCTGGGCGCCCTCCTAGACACCTCATTTGCTCGGGGCATGGTTGTCGCGATGTAAATGTGGCTAGTATCTTATTCTAACGTGTGTGTGTGTGTGTGTGTGTGTGTGTGTGTGTGTGTGTGTGTGTGTGTGTGTGTAGGTGTAGGTCGGTATCTGATGTGTCTTGTGGGTAGCTCCCTCTGTGACTTGCATGGAGCTTTGCCTGTGCCCATCCTGACAGCCCAGGAATGCCCTCAGTTGCGGGCCTGCAGTGCTGGCTGTGGTGTCAGGACCACGTCTGCCCTGTGGCTTGTTCGCTTTACCCGTGTTGTCAGCAGAGACTTTGAAGGGTGGTAGCATCCTGGGTGTGACCTTTGGGTCGCCAGAGGATGACCGGAAGCCTGCAGCTGGAGGGCTGGGGCGGCATGTGACTTTGCTGCTGCTTTCCAGAGCTGGAGCCTGTGCAGGCTGCCCAGAACAAGACGGGGAAGTACGTGCCCCCGAGTCTCCGGGATGGGGCCAGTCGCCGTGGGGAGTCCATGCAGCCAAACCGCAGAGGTGAGGGGCTAGGGATCGCCTCGGTAGCAAGTAGACGACTGGACGCCCTGTGGTTATCCTGCATGTGGGCGTGGGGTCTAGCCATGGCATGCTCCTCATGTCGCCTCGCCCTGCCTTGCCCACAAAGCTGATGACAACGCCACCATCCGCGTCACCAACCTGTCTGAGGATACGCGGGAGACTGACCTCCAGGAACTCTTCCGGCCTTTTGGCTCCATCTCTCGCATATATTTGGCCAAGGACAAGACCACTGGCCAGTCCAAGGTGGGTGGGCTGGTCTGGGGAGTGGGTGGCTGGATAACGGGGGTCCTGGGGGCCACTCCTTATCCCCGCCTGTCTGCCCTGCCCCCAGGGTTTTGCTTTTATCAGCTTCCACCGCCGGGAGGATGCCGCTCGTGCCATTGCAGGGGTGTCTGGCTTTGGCTATGACCACCTCATCCTCAATGTTGAATGGGCCAAGTAAGCCGTCCTCCCCACCCCCACGCCCTCCTTTGCCCGCTGTGGTCCTGCTCCAGTTAGCTGGTTGCCAGGCAGGCCTGTCTGAGGGGAGGTCCTTTGTTGTGCTCTGGGAAAAACTGCCAGACTTGATGCCACTGTTCCTGAGCAGGCGAGGGCTGGGCTTCCCTGGTGTGTGTGTCAAGTCTCAGGTACTCTTTAGGGTCACAAGTCCCCACCCGCATTCTTACCACCTGCCTCCTCCCTCTTTCCAGGCCATCAACGAACTAAAAAGACACCTGCTGCCTGCTGCTGTCCCCCAGACCCTCAGGGACAGAAAGCTTCCATTAAACAGACTCCAAACACACTTATGTCTTGCTTGTTCTCATGGTCTCCCTTGTTGTGTGGGGGGGACCAGGAAGAAGGGGTGGAGCTGGCCCCTCCCCCAGGCTGAGGTCTTGTAAGGGACCTGCCTGGGTGGCAGGCAGCCTCCCCTGGTGAGGGCTAGCTGGGGGATCCTTGGCACTAAAGGGCTGCTGTCACAACCCAGCTGTGGTGAGGCGGCTTCGGCTAGATCAGGTCATGGGCTCAGCTGGCTTTGGGGAGCGGTTGGACCTGCTAGAGGCAGGTCCTGGTGAGGGTTTCGGCGGCATGGGTGGCAGCGCAGGCTGGGTGCCACGGCCATGTAGAGCAGGGGGTGCATGCACGTGGCCAGGGGCACGAGTATGCGTGTGGCCTGGTAGCCAAAGAAGGCCCCCAGGTGGACCGCCTCTGCAGCCTCTGTCTCATTGGTGAAGCTGGGGCAGCGAGCCATCCAGCGCAACTTGGCATCCACATGGAGCATTTGTGTGATGTGGTAGGGCGCATAGGAGCAGGCGTACAGAGCCACACCACTGGTCACCAGCACTACCACATGAACCTTCTGGGCTGTGCTCATGCCCTGGCTGCGCAGCACCACCAACCCCAGGGAGATGTAGGCCATGAGTGTGAGCAGCAGAGGCAGGATGCCACCCAGGCACGCCAGCACCAGGCTGTAGGTTCTGAAGGTTCCTAGCTGGCCTTTCAGCACCCCCAGGCACTTGACACAGGCCTTCGGATTCATCGTACTGCATGTCCCAGGGCCTTGCTGGGGCTTGTTCTGGTGGGAGAAGCTGAGCATGGGGGCAGCCATGAGAATGGCCAAGGCCCAGCAGGCGACACTGACGGCCCAGGCGTGCTTGGGCCGCAGGTGTTTCCGAGTAAAGAAAGGATGCACCACCGCCATGTATCTGCTGAGGCTGATGCAGGAGATGAAGATGATGCCCCCCAGCAGGTTGCAGGTGGAGACGAAGCGCTCCAGGCGGCAGGCCGCCTCCCCGAAGCTCCAGTTTTTGGGGGGGTAGAAGTAGGCGGCCAGAGGCGGCAGTGTGAGTGCATAGCACAGGTTGCTGACTGCCAGCTGTGCAGAGAAGACCACAGCTGGGTGCCAGGGCCTCTGCTCTTGGGTGATAAAGCGGTACAGGGCCAGGCCATTGCCCCCTGCTGACACCAGGAACTCTGCGATCAGGATGGCCCAGAGGTAGCCCTCCTGAAAGTGCCTGTATTCCCGATCAGCAGCCTCCATAAAATTTTCTGGGCAGGAGAGCTCGGTACCTGTGGGCAGAGTAACCGACTGAGCCACAGCCTGCCTCAGCCTGCCTCCTGCATTTGCATGCATACCAGGTCCTGCCAGTGGTGAGCAGGTGGAGGCCTGCATGCCAATGCAACCTGGCAGGGCCTTATCACTGCCTGTAAGGGGACCAGCCTATCCTCAGGTGGAATGGGCCAGGGTCAGTCTGGTTTTGAAACCAGCTGGAACAGCACAAGACCCTGTGATGAGTCTGCACAGAGCCTGTAGTCAGCATCCAGAGTAGTTCCCCGCCACACCGCCCTCCTGCCAGCACCAGGTTAAACCAGAGGGCACCCCAGATACCAGCCAGGGGTCACCTTACCATTTCCCAACAACCCAACCCCCAATCTCAGAGCCTTCTGTGTTCCCACACACACTATGCCCTTCTCACCGACCAGGTGGCCTCTTCGAAGTTCCACATGCAGTGCAGACCGCCTCTGACCTGGCCACCCCAAACTCGGCAGTCTGCAGAACCCTCCCGATCCTTAAGAGACATCCCTCTGAGCTGGGATCTGGCGAGGTACCAGTCAGCCCCACAAGGCACGTGTCCCATCTCTTAACTGGCTGAGGGCTAGCTTACCTGAGCGGGCAGCCATGGTCCTCACAGGAGCTCTGGGTTACACAAAGTACCTCCTGGGTTCCCAGCAGTGTGGCCACCAGCCCATCTCAACTTGCACAGCCAGTCAGGGTGACACCTCCCACCTAGCCCACTTCCTTCTTGTTCCATCAGGGCTGGGCTTGTCTGTCTCTTGGCCTGTCACAACTAAGTACTGTTAGCCCCGTCCCCGCCCCAGCCAGAGAGCAGACTCAGAGTGCCACATTCAGGTTTATTGGAGGTAAGAACTGGGTAGCTCCTTTATGAAAGGAAACCGGGCCGCACTGGAAGCCAGGGCAGCTCCCGGGCCCCAATCTGGGGCATCTGTGGTCCATCCACTGCCAACCAGGCTCAGGTTCCTCTCCTTGATGGCCGACCCGGGTCCTGGCGTGCGGCTCTGGGTCCCGGCTTGATCTTGACTCCTTGGGGTCTACCCTTCGGCTTTGGCGGCCGCCAGTTGCCACCCTTTCCCCGGCCTGAGCCAGGCCTCTGCACCTTTCCTCCCCGCCTCTTGCCTGGAGGTCCCCCCTGGCGTCTCCGCTTGGCCACTCTGGGAAACATGTCTGCAGGGAGAGAAACGGTCAAGGTCCTCATCCTCAACAAGAAATAAAGGCCCCGGGGTCACCAGCACAGCCCCTGCCACACACCCTCGTCAGGCTCCTCGCCCACAGCTTGGCGGAAGTACTCGGCGTCATCCTCCTCCTCCTCTACCTGGCTTGCCCCCACGGCCTCTGGGGGTGGCCCGGGGTCCTCAGCATCGCTGTCACCATCGGCCCCCGCACGGGCTCGCTTCATGCCTGCCAGGCTCTTCTTCCTGGAGGACCAGAGTGCCGTGGGTGAGCTTGCTTTCATGGCGAGCCCACCCCTCTGCCCACTGCCCTGGCATACTTGTGGGCCTCACGCAGCTCCCGCTTGCGCTCCAGGTTCGCAGCCTGCTGGTTCTGCCGCTGTGCCTTGAGCCGCAGCTTCTCCTCCTTTGCGGCCAGGATGGCCTGCAGCTCCTCCTCAGTCTTGTGCACTGGGAACAAAGACCAGGCACACCTGTCAAGACCACAACGGGACCTAGCGCTGCTCTCAGACCGGCCTCAACCCGTGCCCTTACCAAAACTGTGGAAGAGGACATTGCCGGTCCCAACACCCTCCTGGATCTTAATGAGCTGCAGTGTCATCCGGGGCCCAATCTGTAGATACATGGACGGGACAATCAGGCTGGCCTCCTGACTGAAGGCTGTGGCCGTGGGAGCCACCGTGAGCCGCCCCTCACCTCTGTCAGTCGGATGGCACTCTGCTGGGCTTGCATGTTGCCGCGGCCAGCCACAGCCTGGGGCAGTTCGGTGATATTGTGCTCGCCATCTGGCTCCACCTCACTCTCTGACAGTCCCGCACCCCTGTGTGGCACAGCAGGTTACCTTGGGTGCTCCACAGGCCAGCTCTGGGACCCCTGAGCTGCACTGCCACCCACCCCGAGCCTTCCTCACGTGGCCAGCAGCTCACTGATATCCTGCAGTCGGCTCATGTTGGGAAACTTCTCCTGCAGGAGCTTCTTCATGCCGCGGCTTGCACCCACAGGCACCACTTTGATGCTGCTGCAGGAGGAGCAGAGGGAGGAGGGGAGGGTCACAGGGTCCAGGGGCCGCTCCTTGCCCTCTCCCTTCTGGGCGTGCATCAGGGCGTTTACTTTGAGTCTGAGCAATCACAGGGTCTCAGCAGCAGAGCTCTCATCAGGTGCACGGGGTACCCCACCTTGAGTCCCTCCCACCTCCACTCACTAGTGTCGGAAGTCCAGCTCTTGGGAGTCCGGGTTGTAGTTGATGAGGAGGCAGCGCTTAATGGTGTTTAGGTTCACCTGGAGGGCCAGAGAGGGGGCCTCTGAGCTCTAAGTGCTGAAGCCAGGGCCTCCCTTCAGCAGCCTGTATCTGCACAGGTGCTAGGGATGCCCACAGGCGGCAGGGGCTGCAACCAGTGTCCACAGACTGACTGGAGCGCTGGCCACCAAAGCCAACCTTCAGACTTCTTCTAAGTGGGACCTTGTAATGAGCCTAATCTGAGAACCAACGGGGCCAGGGCTTAGCAGCTGAAACTCAAGTCATGCTGGGCTGGGTGGAGGAGGCAAAACGATTACAAGTCTAAGGGCAGCCTGGGCTAACACAAGACCTGGTCTAAAGAAAAATGGGCAGAGATGTGGCTCAGGTGGCAGAGTGCTTGCCTATGGTTCACAAAGCCCAAGTCTGATCACCAACACCTAAAGCCAGGTGTACTGAGCATGCAAGAGATGGCGGGCCAGAAGTTTAAGTCCAGCCTCAGCCACACAGGAAGTTGGAAGCCAGCCTGAGATACAGGAGATCCTCACAAAATCACACCAACTCCAGCTCTGCCTTTGAATTTAAGATCACGTTAGTCACTTCACACCTATGAGTCTCTCCACACCATGGGGACATGACATGGGCCTGCAATACCTGCTCCCTACCCAACCGCCCACCCCCAGCAGCTGCCAAGAGAGCTGGCCCACCGTGTGCACGTTGATGGATGGGAACAGGTTCTGGAACATGGTGGCCATGAGCTTGATGTGCATGCCCTGAGGGCCAAAGCTGTTGAGCACCAGGAGAGGCGGGTGGTTGAACTGCTGCTCATGCATCCGGTGTCGGCGCAGGGAAGAGACAACGTCCCGTACCAGTGTGTACTGAGGGGAGGGCGGGAGAAGCTGAGGACCGTCTGTGTGACCAGGGCCCGCCCCAGGCAAGCCGGGCTCTCCTATCACCTCTGCCCCTCACCTTGTTGATCTGGAAGGTCAAAGTGGGGCCTCCTGGGAGACGCATCAGCTTCTGCCAGGGAAAGGACGGGTGAGGGAGGAGGGTTCCGGCGAGGGGGTAGGGCGAGGGGGAAGCTGTGCTCCATCGCTTCAGAGCGTTTACTTTGAAGCCAGCATCACGAGAGCTCAGGGCGGTGCGTTCATCATGAGGCAGGAGCGGCTGGGGCTGAGGGCGGGAAGGGCATGGCGCCCACTCACCAAGTACACACTGCTGTCTGTTTTGCTCAAGATGAGGAAGTGCGTGACCCCGAGGGGGCCGGCCACTGCCACACAGTCCTTCAGGGAGTTCTTCTTTCGCACCTGATAATTAGACAAAGAAATGGATGCAGGTATTTTTTATTAAGCAAGGCAGCTTAAACTGAGGCTTCTGAGGTGGTATTTCTGACCATCCCCCAACTTTCGGGGGGGGGGGGGGGCTGGGGACTTAACTGTATTCCTCGGCTCCAGCTCCAGCACTCAAACATAATTTTAAAAAGTATCCACTTTGTGTGCAGTCTCGGAGGGGCGCACAGGCGGAGGTCAGAAGACAACCTTCAGGGGCTGGAGAACCCTCCACTATGTGGGTCGCGAGGATTGACCTCGGGCTAAGCTGCAGGCCCCCTCTGCCGGGGAGTCAGCTCTTGACTGCGCCCCGCCCCGGGACCCCGGGGCCCCGGCCCTTTATTTTTTACACACAAGGTTAAGGTACGCCTCCCTTCTCTTCCCCAGCGCTGCGATTTCGGCTGGACCTCGTCGTGCCTACTTCCAGCGGGGCTGGGGACGCAGCCGGGGCCTCCCAAGGGAAGGCAGGCGCTCTGCCCCTGAATCGAACCACGAACCCCTGGCCCCAAGACCTCGCCGGGGTTCCTCGCTGCAGCCGCGAACCCCGGGACCGGAGCTCGGAGGGCGGGGGAGGAGGGGATGCAGACCTGCAGGCGGGTGGCGGTGAGCGGCTCCATGACCCGCCGCACATCCAGGCTGAGCTGCTGGACGCTGCGACCCGCCCGGCCTCGCGTGAACACGAACGAGTGCGGCTGCGCGGCGTAGGCCTCGAGGTTGCGGAGCTGGGCCTGGGCGCGAGCGCGCTTCTGGTGCCGGGACTGCAGGGGCGACAGGCGGGCGGTGAGGGCCCGGGCCCCGCTCGCGACCCCACCCGCGCCCGACGCCCGCCCCGGCCCAGGCGCCTCACCCGTCCCGACTGCCCCATGCTGCCGGCTTCCCCACGAGGTGGCCGCGGAAGCTGCTTCCGGCGCGCACCGCTCACTTCCGAGGCCGGAAGGCCGACTGCACACGCTCTGTGCGGCCCACTTCCGGCGCCGCGTGGCTCGTCTGCGTCCCATTTCCGGCGCTCCCGCCAGTGACGTCAAGCAGCGGTCCTGGGCGCTAGGCGGCTGGGGGGGAGCAGGACCTAAGTCTTTACAGGGATTGCTAGAGATGCCACGCCCATTTCTGCGGGAACGGGGTGGGCCGCCCAGCACTTGGGGGTTCGAATCCCCATCCTGAATGTTTCTGCAAGTGTGCGACCCTCTCTCTCCTTTACCTCCTCCTTCCAGGCCGGCCTGCAACTAACAGATCCGCTTGCTTATGATGAGCTGTGGGATTAGAGGCATGTGCCACTATGCCTGGCTGGACAGGGTTATTTATATATATTATATAAATTATACACACACACACACACACACACACACACACACACACACACACACACACACACACACATATATCACAGTGTAGCCCTGGCTGGCTCAGCTCGCATAGATCCCCTGGCCTCTGTCTTCCAAGCTCTGGAATTAATGGCGTACACCACGTCTGCTCCCTTCCCAAATAAACTGCACTTAATTATCTGTGGCGGTACGCATGCCAAAGCACACATGGGGAGGCCAGGGGGTAACTAGTAAGAGCTGGTTCTCTCCTCCCATCATGTGAAGCCTGGAGATGGAATTCAGGTATCCAAACTTGGTGACAGGTGGCTCTCTACCCACTGAGCCATCTCTCCAGATCTCTAAAAATGTTTTAAATTATTTCCTATTACTTTAAACGGTTTCTTACTATTTTATGTGCATGGGTACTTTGCCTGCACGGATGTTTGTGTGCCATTTCCATGTTTGGTGCCTGAGGAGGCCAGAAGAGGGCACCCGGAAGAGGGAACTGGAGTTACAGACAGTTGTGAGCTGCCACGTGGGTGCTGGGAATTGAACCTGGGTCCTCTAAAAGAGCAACAAGTGTGTTGGGTGGTGGTGGTGCACGCCTTAAATCCCCTTACGGATTTTCTTACATCCTTAGGTCGACTCTTCCTTCATCTTCTTTCTTCCCTCCCTCCCACTTCCTTCCTGTCTCTCTTTTCTCCTCCCAAGTCTTTCACCATGCAGCTAGCCTTGGACTCGGCATCCTCCTGCCGGGGAGGGCATCTTGTGGCATCCATCTCCCCATCTGTTGTATTTTAACAACCGTTTCCTCTACTCTGAGGTTCCTAACAGACTCCTAACTAAGTGTCCTGTGTCCCTGCCCTCAGTAAAGAAAAATGCCTTACTGATCCTGAGCACACCGGTCCCTGGCACTTGGGATCAGTCAGCCGATGGATTGAGCCCTGAGTGGTCCCTGATCACCGTCTCCCAGATCCTGAGGGCCAGCTCTGCTCCCCAGGGTCCCTGTCTGCAGATGGGTGGAAGCATTGAAGCTTCCTCTGGAAGCCAAGCACTCTGCATCTTGACTCACCCCCTTCCCATTTGTACCCCCCCACACACTATGGTGGCCTCAGGACTCTGGCTTCTCCGCCCCCCTAAAAAAAAAAAAACCCTTTTAGTGAAGGGAGGGATACTCACCTCAAGGCTTAGCATCTTGTCTCCTCCCAGGAGCCTTTATCAGTTAGGCCTCTTCCTAGCTCTCCCTCTTTACCTCCTATTTTGCCTCCCTACCCCACCCAGCTTCCTGTTATTACCCCCTCTTCACCCTCTTCAACGTCGTCACCAACTGTCCCTTCTCATTCTCTAAACTGTCCTTTCTCACGTCCCTGTCTCATCCACCTGAGCCCCGTTCCTGCCTCCTCGGCTCTCTGGTCCTTTAGCCCTTTTCTGTGACTCCGGAGGCTTCTTCTCTCTGTTGGTAATGGAGAAGCAAAGGGGCCATGCAGTCCCTGCTGTAGCCCGGGGCTGGCAGGTGCTTTCCAGTCTGGAGCAGTCCTTTCCTCTCCTGGCCCTGGGGTGTGCTCAGTTTAGGGGAGTTGAGGATCTCGCTAAGCAAGGAGAGGCCACTTTGCCCAGTGCAGGTCTGGTGGGAGATTCTGGGTCTGGGCTGTGGAGTCTGTCTCTGGGCAGCGACTCCACAGACATCTACTCTTGTTCTGTCCCTGCATGGTTTACCTGAAATGAAAATGTGACCGTGAGAGAAAGGGAATCTGTAAAAGGATGTGAGCATTGCTGTGCAGTGTGTGTATTGTGCAGCATGTGCTTGACTAGATGGTGCTAAGGCAGGTGTGGCTACACAGACCCAAGCTATTTTTAAGGTGTGCAGGAGTGTGAGCAGTTTCATCCTTCGCTTTTTCTTTTATTTTTTTGAGACAGGGTCTCACTCACTATGTAGACAGACTAGCCTGGAACTCACAGAGATCCACCTGACTCAGCCTCCTGAGTGCTGGGATAAAAGGCTTGTGCCACTACACCCGGTGAATAGTTAATGACTGCGGTGGTGTGAATATTTGAATGTGTGGTACCCAGTTGGTGAAACAATTTGGGAAGGATTAGGAGGTGTGGCCTTGTTGGAGGAGGTGCGTCACTGGAGCTGGGCTTTGAGGTCTCCAAAGGCCACTCTAGGCCTAGTGTCTCTCTCTCTGCCCCCTGCTTGTGGATCAAATGTAAGCTTTCATTTGATCATGTCTGTCTGCTCCCTGCCATGATGGTCATGGACTCACCCTCTGAAACTGTAAGCAAGCTTCCAGTTAAATGCTTTCTTTTGTAAGTTGACTTGGTCATGGTGTCTCTTCGGAGCAGTAGAACAATGATCTAAAGATCTAAGACAGTGATTTAAAACAAAGAACCTCCGTCTGCTTAGAAATGCCCTGTGTATACTGCTAGGAGCACCAGGAACTGTGGTAAAATATTATTTTAACGTGTGTTACTTTTGTTTATGTTGAATTTGCTTAGCTCTGTGAAACTGTGTTACCGGGCCTGTGTAAAACATCTGATGGTCTAATAAAGAACTCAATGGCCAATGGTGAGGCAGGAGAAAGGATGGATGGGGCTGGCAGGCAGAGAATATATAGAAGGAGAAATCTGGGCGGTAGAAGGAAAGAGAGGAAGGAGGGAGGACTTCAGGGGTCAGCTACCTAGCCACCCAGCTACACAGTGGGAGCTGGGTGTCGGGCTCCCAGAAGAGCAGAAACACCAACAGGGAACTCCCTGCACATACCGATAAGAGCAGCTTGCCTGACAAGAAAGTCTACATAATAATGAGAACATCTGCGGTCAGGAGCCAGGAGAAACCTGACCAGGTCAGCATATGATAAAAACATCTGCTGGCATGTCTTGGCCCTGGACTACAAACATGGATAAAAATTTCCATCTTCCCTCTGCCTCTAAAACCCCAAGCCCCCTGTGCCTGGGCAGTCTGTACTTCTGCAGTAAGGGCAGTGGGCTTCTGTTGAGCTCGCTCTCCTTTCTTTTAATTTGACATTGCCTACGTCAATCCTCATCTAATCCCCCCCCCCCCCCCTTTAGATAGGGACTTACTGGAACTCACAGAGCTCTAACTGCCTCTGCCTCCCAGGTGAACTGTGATTAAGCATGTGCCACCACATCTTGAGGTTTTGTTTTCTTCTTTTTTTTTTTTTTTTTTTTGGTTTTTTTTTTTTTTTTGGATTTTCGAGACAGGGTTTCTCTGCGTAGCTTTGCGCCTTTCCTGGAGCTCACTTGGTAGCCCAGGCTGGCCTCGAACTCACAGAGATCCTCCTGGCTCTGCCTCCCGAGTGCTGGGATTAAAGGCGTGCGCTACCACCGCCCGGCGAGGTTTTGTTTTCTTCTTGGAGTACAGTACCAACACAGGACCTTCCAAGTGCTCTACCACTGAGCCACGCCCCAGCCCCTCATTGGGGGATTCTAGGCAGGGGCTCCACCACTGAGCCACACCCCAGCCCCTCACTGGGGGGTTCTAGGCAGGGGCTCCACCACTGAGCCACACCCCAGACCCTCACTGGGGGGTTCTAGGCAGGGGCTCTACCACTGAGCTACATCCCAGCTCTTCACCGGGGGATTCTAGGCAGGGGCGCTACAGTTGAGGCACACCTCTAGCCTGGCTGCCAGGGTTAAATGAGGAACAAGCTTTACCCCTTAAGAGTGTCCCCAACACCAGGCAGGTTGCTCACTGATACCCATCATTATCATTTTAGTGTGTCATAGTTGTCTGAGTCTGGATCCCACAGGTCTACCAGGGTGCAGGGCCTCCCATGTTCTGTGAGCCTCTGAGAAAGGAAGAAACTGATGGAGGGCAGTGGCCTCTGTTATCACACTCTGGAGGCCTGGGCGAGGGGATCTGGCTTTTCTGCCTGGGTTCTCACACTAGAAATACTAAATATTTACACTTGCTCCCAGGCTCGGGGGATGGGTGGTTTCCAAGCCTTCTGTCCCTCCAGCCTTCTCTATCCAGACGGCTCAGAGGCCCTCCCAATGCCTCAGGTCTCCCTCAGATTTGCTGGGCTTGCTGCAGACCTCACTGGAGTCAGCATCTGGGGCGTGAGAGGTGAGAGTGGGGTAGAAGTGGCGTTGGTAGCTGTTTGTCTAGACCCCTGGTCTTGATCTGGCTATGGGGGTGTGTGCCCCCAGGCTTGCTTAACCCCCGGCTTGCCCGAGAAGGCAGCCAACTTGCCAGAGACGGCCCTGCCCAGTGCTTGGGAGCTCCTGCAGGATGAGGGGTGGCTGTAGCTGACCACCCAGTCTCTAGCGCAGAGAGCTCCATGGTTTCCCATGCTTCAGAGCAGAGCCCTTTGGCTCGGGGCTCCCTCGTCTTCCCGCTCTTCCATGCCACCCTCACAGACCTCCTTGCTATTTGTTCTTTTCGGTACATCTGAAAGGAGATCCAACCCCACGACCTTTGCATTCATGCTTCCTTCTGAGCAGGGGCAAGTGTGTGACACTGAGTGTTGGGAGTGGTGGCATGGGACCCGGGTGTGGGCTCTGCAGGGCAGGAATGGGGAGCCATGAATATTAACCTGGCTGAAGACACCGTGTGGAGCGTGGTATAGTGGCACACACCGGCCATCTAGCGATGGAGAGGCTCAGGCAGTGAACTGGCCTAGATTACATAGTGATACCATGTCTCAAGTTAGAGATGAGCGGCCCAGCATGAGCGAGGCACACACACACACACACACACACACACACACACACACACACACACACACACACACGAGTGTCTCAAGTTAGAGATGAGCGGCCCAGCATGAGCAAGGCGCACACACACACTCACACACACACACCGAGGTTTTCTCCCGGCCGGAACCGGGGATGGCGAGGGATTCTGGGTGTACACAGACGCTGCTTGCTGGATCAGCTGTGATAAGAGGAGACTCTGCGCTGCCAGCTGATCCAGAGCACCACCGTGGGAGGTGAGGCTCGGGGGTCAAGACTTCACGCTCCTCCTCGGTTCCTGGGAGCTTTGGGACCGTTCTGGGCTAAAACACAGTCGCCTCCTCCCTCTCCGCTGCAGGTGACCATGGCGACTGCTGGGCTCCGCACGCTGCAGCTGCTGCTCCTGCTGAGCGCTTGGCGGGCACGTGGAGGCGCCGCGCGATGCCGCGTCACGCTGGTCCTGTCCCCGCAGAAAGCGGCCGGCGCGGGCTGCTGGAGCTCCGACACCTCCCACGACGGCGAACTGCACGCGCTGCGCATGCGCGTGGGCCGCCACGAGGAGCTGCTGCGCGCGCTGCAAAGGCGCGCGGCCGAGGGAGGCGGGCTCGCGGGCGAGGTGCGCGCGCTGCGTGAGCGCAGCCACAGACTGGACGCGCGCCTGGGCCAGCTGCGCGCGCAACTGCAGCCGGAGGCGGGGGCGGAGCCCGGCCCGGGGGCGGAGCCCGGCCCGGGGGCGGAGCCCGGCCCGGGGGCGGAGCCTGCTGCGGCGCTCAGTCTGCTCGCCGAGCGCGCGCTGCACGCCGAGGCCGAGGCGCGCCGCATGGCAGCGCGCCTGCAGCAGCTGGACGCGCAGCTCCGCGAGCATGCGCAGCTCGTCAGCCAGCATAGCCGCCTCCTGGGCCGCCTGCAGCGCGCGTGCGCGGACCCGGACCGGGGCCAGCAGCAGGTACAGCAGCAGGGCGAGCGCAGGTCCTCAGTCCGAAACGGTGCCTGCGGCGCCACCCACTGCTCATCCGGGTGAACGGCTGGGGAGAGCCTCATCCGCTGCACAGAGGAGCATTCACAGGCGCCGCCGGGGCTCACGCTCACATCGCCATACACAAGGACAGCATATTCTTTTTTGTTTTCTTTTGTTTTTTGTTTTTCCGCGGCAGGGCTTCTCTGCACAGCCCTCCCTGTCTGTTCTGGAACTCGCTCTGTAGACCAGGCTGGCCTCGAACTCACAGTGAGCCATCTGCATCTGCCTCTGGAGTGCTGGGACCAAAGGTGTGCGCCACCACCGTCCAGCTTTATATATATATTTGGTTTTATGATCTTATTTTTAAAGATTTTTCATCTTAATGTGTGTGGGTATTTTGCCTGCATGTATGTCTGTGCACCGTGTGTTTGCGCAGTGTCTAGATAGGCCAGAATCGATCTGGTACTGGCTGTCAGCCACCATGTGGGTGCTGGGAATTGAACCTGGGTCCTCTGGAAGAGCAACCAGTGCCCTTAACTGCTGAGCCAGCTCTCCAGCCCCTAAGACAATATCTTCTTGTAACTACACGAGGCTTCTGAACTTTGGGCTATTTCTGTCACCAGCCTCTAATTTCTTTTTCAACTGAGACAGGGCCTCATGTAGCCCAGGATGGGTTCTAACTCCTTGTGTAGCTGAGGATGACCTTGGCCCTCATGCTTGCCTCCGAAGTGCTGGAATGACGGACATTTGACAGCAGGCTGGCTTGGGCTGTTTTTTCATTCCTACTGGTTTTGGTGTCCCTGAGGCCTCCTGCATGTGAGGCGACTGCCGTACAGCTGAGCCACACCCCCAGTGTTGGCCCTGAATTTTGGATTAGTGATGGTTCTGCGGATTTTCCCACGTCTTCCAAGGCCCGTGTGCCCCCAGTCAGCAGATAGGTGCAATGAAGCTTCGATCAGAAGCAGAGCGGAATGGGCGCGGCTCTCTGAGTTCAAAAGCACAGAGTAAGGCAGGCATGGGACACACACCCGTGATCCTCAAGACACAGAGGCTGGAGGGTCGTGGAAAGTTCCAGGCCAGCCAGGTGGAGTGAGGCCCTTTCTGAAACACACACACACACACACACACACACACACACACACACACACACACACACACACAAGACAGGGCTGGGGAGCAGTTCAGAAGCTGCTTGCTGTGCGAACGTGAGCGCCTGAGCTCCAGTCTCCAGCACCACGCGAAGCCTGCATGTGCTCCAGTGCTGTGGGCGGCCGAGGGTTACTGGGCTTGCTGGCTGCCAGGCCAGCTCAAACGAACAGGGAGAGCGATAGCGCAGGGGACCGAACACCCCCCTCTGCCCTCCATGCTTCACGTGTGCACCCCACCAACAACCCCCCCCCACCCCGAGTTAGGCTTTGGTAGGGTGGGTGGTAAAGCTGGGGTGTTGCCCTGCCTGATTTTCTGTTTATCTGGTGGGAGATTTGGTCTACTGACCCTGACTGTCCCCTAAGCACGCGCCCCCCCCCCCCCCCCCCCGTGCCAGTGGCCGCCTGGCCGCCCCAGCTGAGGGGTTAATGTACGTCCGTCTGACTGTACGGCCCCAGGTCCTGCCACTGCCTCTGGTGCCGTTGGTTCCTCTGAGTCTTGTGGGCAGTGCCCGGAACAGCAGCAGGAGCCTGGACCAAACTCCAGAGCACCAGAGAGACCAGAGCTCGAGGCGGCCGGAGCCCCCGTCTCCTCCCCTACCTACTGGGCACCTTGCTGTTCCCACCAGGCCAGTGGGTAAGTCCAGACAGGCCCGCCGGGGTGTGTGTGAGGGATGGCCACCCAGGGGTTCCAGTGCCACGTGGGTAGAGGGAAATACTAGTTAGGATTTGGCTCACGGCGTGGGGACCAGAGGAAATGATGCTCTTATTCTAATGAGGGACAAGAAAGGACTATTAGTCTGTGGAAAGAACAGCCTGGAGGTGTGGCTCACTGGTAGAGCACCAAGGTCTTCAGTTGCCTCCTAAAAGTATAGAAACAAAATAAGATTGATCCTCTTTTTTAAAAAAAATATTTTCTTTTTTTATATTCATTGGTGTTTTGCCTACATGTATGTCTGTGCGAGGGTGTCGGATCTTGGAGTCACATACTGTTGTTAGCTGCCATGTGGGTGCTGGGAATTGAACTTGGGTCCTCTGGAAGAGCAGCCAGTGCTCTTAACCACTGAGCCATCTCTCCAGCCGTGATAGGTCCTCTTAATATAGTGTGAAATAGGAAGAAGATTAAGTAGACATGAGGCACTCTCATTTTGATGAGGGCATGAGAGGTCAGGACTGCTGCTCTGGTGAGAAGTTGGCTCAGGGACTGGTCAGGAACTGGCTCTCCTCAGGTGGAGACGGAAGAGGGCTTTTATTTGGGTAGGGGGCTGCTGAGAACTGGGACTCTGATCCAGGAAGGGCCTGCCTGGCTTAGGCTGTACCTTGCCGCAGGCCCATGGAGGGACTGTGCAGAGGCTCACGGGGCAGGTCACAGGCAGAGCGGAGTGTACGAGCTGCGGCTGGGCCGGCGGGTGGTGTCCGTGTGGTGTGAACAGCAGCAGGAGGGTGGAGGCTGGACCGTCATCCAGCGGCGGCAGGACGGCTCCGTCAATTTCTTCACCAACTGGCAGCACTACAAGGTAGGTGCTTGTGGCAGGGTGGCAGGGTGGCGGGGACGGCCAGGCAGGGAGGCCTCCCGTCCTCCTGTCCTCCCGTCCTGACCACCTCCCGTCCTCCTGTCCTCCCGTCCTGACCACCTCCCGTCCTCCTGTCCTCCCGTCCTGACCACCTCCCGTCCTCCTGACCACCTCCCGTCCTCCTGACCACCTCCCGTCCTCCTGACCACCTCCCGTCCTCCCGTCCTGACCGCCTCCCGTCTTCCCGTCCTCCTGACCACCTCCCGTCCTGACCGCCTCCCGTCCTCCCGTCCTCCTGACCACCTCCCGTCCTCCCGTCCTCCCGTCCTGACCGCCTCCCGTCCTCCTGACCACCTCCCGTCCTCCTGACCGCCTCCCGTCCTCCTGACCGCCTCCCGTCCTCCCATCCTGACCGCCTCCCGTCCTCCTGACCGCCTCCCGTCCTCCTGTCCTGACCACCTCCCGTCCTCCCGTCCTGACCACCTCCCGTCCTCCCGTCCTCCCGTCCTGACCGCCTCCCGTCCTCCTGACCACCTCCCGTCCTGACTGCCTCCCGTCCTGACCGCCTCCCGTCCTGACCGCCTCCCGTCCTGACCGCCTCCCGTCCTGACCACCTCCCGTCCTGACCGCCTCCCGTCCTGACCGCCTCCCGTCCTGATCGCCTCCCGTCCTGACCGCCTCCCGTCCTGACCGCCTCCCGTCCTGACCACCTCCCGTCCTGACCGCCTCCCGTCCTGACCGCCTCCCGTCCTGATCGCCTCCCGTCCTGACCGCCTCCCGTCCTGATCGCCTCCCGTCCTGACCACCTCCCGTCCTGACCGCCTCCCGTCCTGATCGCCTCCCGTCCTGACCACCTCCCGTCCTGACCGCCTCCCGTCCTGACCGCCTCCCGTCCTGACCGCCTCCCGTCCTGACCGCCTCCCGTCCTGACCGCCTCCCGTCCTGACCGCCTCCCGTCCTGACCGCCTCCCGTCCTGACCACCTCCCGTCCTGACCGCCTCCCGTCCTGACCGCCTCCCGTCCTCCTCGCCCTTCCAGGCGGGCTTTGGACGGCCAGACGGGGAATACTGGCTGGGCTTGGAACCCATGCATCAGGTGACCAGCCGTGGGGACCATGAGCTGCTGATCCTCCTGGAGGACTGGGGGGGCCGTGGGGCACGCGCCCACTATGACAGCTTCTCCGTGGAACCCGAGAGCGACCACTACCGCCTGCGGCTTGGACAGTACCATGGTGATGCTGGAGATTCTCTCTCCTGGCACAACGACAAACCTTTCAGCACTGTGGACAGGGACCGAGACTCCTATTCCGGTAAGAGCTTTTATTTTGGTGGGAGGGCAGGAAGGTGGGACTGCTAATCTGGTCAGAGTGAAAAGCAGTCAACTTTTCCCTCCTGGGAGGAGGAGATGTCTCGGCAGTCGAGAGCACAAACTATTCCTTTTGGGTTCCATTCTCAGCACCCAATCTGGGTAGCTCTAGCCCCAGGGGATCTGACAGTTCTGGCCTCTGTGGGCACCTACACTAAAACATGTAAAGTTTCCCTTCTGGTGAGCTGGGTGTGGGGCACAGGCCTGCAATCCCAGCTCTAGGAGATGGAGGCCAGAGGGGTAGGAATTCCAGGTCATCCTTGGGATAGCAAGTTCAAGGTCAGCCTTGGCTACAGGATACCGTCTCAGAAAGAGGTCCCCTAAGTAAGTACTTCGGCATAAGGAGGCTTCTGTGTTAGAGAACTAGGGTGGGGGGAGGGAGCCCCGATTCCTCTCTGATGCCTAAGACCTAGGTACCCTGCACCGTGAGAGGACTGAGAGCAGAAGCTAAGCTTCTTCTGGTGGGGGACAGAGCTGGGCACCCCGCAGTCTAAAGTGCAGAGTTATATCCCCGCCCACGTTTGTTTGTTTTTGAGATAGGATCTCACTGTGGAGCCCAGGCTGGTCTGAAACTCCAGACCTTCTTCCTTCTGTAAGCCTCCCACATACTGAGATTAGAGGTGTGTGCCAGTCCACCTGGAATAAACCGTCTAGAAAGGAAAGTGAAGCCCCCCCCCCCACCTCCCAAAGGAATGAACGACAGATTACTACTTTACCGAAAATGTGGGAAAGTCATGCCTCTTACTTTGGTAAGGAGATAGGGAATTAAGGCCATTACTCTGAAGAAGAAAAGTGAGAAGCCAGAGCCTTTTATTTTGGTGAGGAGATGGAGGATTAGGGCTTCTATTCAGTAAGACAGGGAAGGCTGAGGGTGCCTGCAAAAGCTTTGCACGAAGAAGTGCTGGCAAAGACTTTTATTTTGGTGGGAACACAAACTCTGTCTCTGCCCTCAGGTAACTGTGCCCTGTACCATCGTGGGGGCTGGTGGTACCACGCCTGTGCCCACTCCAACCTCAATGGTGTGTGGTATCACGGAGGTCACTACCGGAGCCGCTACCAGGACGGGGTCTACTGGGCCGAGTTCCGTGGTGGGGCATACTCTCTGAAGAAGGCTGTCATGCTGACCCGGCTTGTGCGGTTGTGACTGTCCCATGAGTGCCCCCAAGGGCCTCTCTGTCTCCTTGAGCTGGTTTCTTATAGCAACATGAGGCGTCCACACACCATGTCTGTCGTCCTGTGTCTGTCTGGCCAGGGTCACTCTCGGGGTCCACCGTCCTCCTCTTCCTCTTCCTCCTCCTCCTCCTCTTTCAGGTCTTCCAGGATGAGATGGTCCAGGTCATCCAGGAGGCCACCCTGGCTCAGGCATGTGGCCACTGTGGAGCCACTGCTGATGTGGGGGTTACTGGGGTGCAGCACTCTGGGGAGGTGGTTCTGCTTCCGGCTCTTGGGGTGGGCACAGGAAGTCCCAGGCACATGGGGCTCTGGGGGAAGGAGAATTGCTGAGGTGTGAGACTCTGGAGGTAAGAGGGATCTGGGGCTCTGCATGGACCCCCCGGAGCCAAATGACACAGAGGTCCGAGGTCATAACATTTACAGGTGTTCAAACTCTTTAGGGAGGTGGGAACTTGGCCCCAGAAACAGACTCATGGGTCATGGGGGCTGTGGGACTAGCAGGCTGGATGCTGTGGAGCTGCTGGAGACTCCATGGGAGGACTGGGGGGGCTCTCGGGAGCCATGGAGGACTCATGGAAGGAGGGAGCAGGCAGGGGTCAGGAGGTACAGAATGGAGGGTGTACACCAGGGCCTCACCTCTCCGATTGTAGCAATCCGCAGCTGAGCAGGAGTGGGTGTGGGTGCTGCGCCGATCCAGGTCACGGTCCCAGCGTGGGGGCAGGATCCGAGTGGGATACACAGGGAAGCCGCACCCATAGCAGGGTGATGGGGACCCCATCTGTGCCCAGCCCCTGGGGGCCAGCAGGGCTGTGAGGGGCTGAGGGGGCAGCTGGGCCCCAGGGTTACAGGAGGAGGGGCTGGGCTGGGGCTGGGCTGAGGGTGGGCTGGGGCGGGACAGGGGGCCCTCACCGGAAGTTGTGCCGACACTTCGGGCAGTGGAACTCGGCCAGACCCCACATCTTGTCGCCTGGCACTGGTTCATAACGCTTCCGACACTTCCGACACCTGGACACCTGGGAAGACAGAGAAGGGCCAAGAGCTGTCAGGGCTGAGACAGGGTCTCACGTGGCCCGGGCTAGCTTTGAACTCCTGATCCTCCTGCCTCCACCCCTCAAGGGCTGGGACGACAGGCCTGCATCACTGCGCCTGGTGTATGGTGCTGGCGATGGAACCCAGGGCTTCGTGAATGCCATGCTAGCTGCACTGACGAAGCCACAGTCCCAGCTCTTATCAGAAGCACACTAATTAACAGGAGAACAGGCAGTCAAGCTGGGCGTGGTGGTGCACGCCCTTAGTCCTAGCACTTGGGCAGAGGCAGGTGGATCACTGAGTTCCAGGCCAGCCAGACTACACAGAGAGACCCTGTCTAAAGAAAAAGAAGAAAGAGCTTAGGAAATCAGCTTCCCGTTTAAACCAAAGTGGTCGAAGCCAAGGGGTTGACTTCTCAAGTTCAAGGATGCATGACTCCAGCTGGATACTGAAGTTGGGCTTGTCTAGCAGGTATGAAGCCCCTGGTTATGACCCCAGCCCCACATGAACCAGGTGTGGAGGCAGGAGGATGAGGAGTTCAAGGCTATCCTCAGCTACATACTGAGTCAGAGACCAGCTTGGGCTGCATGAGACCCTCTCAAAAAACAAAAGAAGGGGCTGGGGAGATGGATCAATGGTTAAGAGCATCTGTTATTCCTGCAGAGGACCCAGCACCGTGGCACTGTGATGCGCTGACATGCATGTGTCACTGACGTGCATGTGTCACATGCATGTGTCACTCACATGCATGTGTCACTCACATGCATGTGAGCAAAATGCTAATATGCATACAATAAACCTAAAACCTAAAAACTAAACACAAAAGGGTGGCGAGATGGCTCAGTAGGTAAGGTGCCTCCTGTGCTCATAGGACTGAGTTCAAGTCCATAGCACCCATGTAAGAGCCAGGCATGGCTAATGCACCCCAACCCCAGTGCTGGGGAGGCTGAGACAGGAGGCTTCTTGGGTCATGCTGGTCAACCCCTTAACTGAAGTGGTGCCCCAGGGTTCAGTGAGGGACCCTGTCCCAAAAAATAAGGTGGAGCGCAACTGAGAAAGACACCATCACCAAACTGTGGCCTCCACATGCACGTGGGCACACACATACACACAAACATGCACCACACCACACACAGGCACACATACACACCACACACACACACACACACACACACACACACACACACACACACACGCACACACACCATACCATACACACACCACACACACACACACACACACCATACCACACACCACACACACACACACACACACACACACACACACGCACACACGCACGCACGCACGCACCACACCACACACACACAGGCACACACACACCACAAACACACAACACACACACACACACACACACACACACGCACCACACCACACACGCACCACACCACACCACACACACACACACACAGGCACACACACACACACCACAAACACACAACACACAACACAACACACACACACACACACACACACACAGAGTTGATGACCTTCAGTCAGAAACATAATTTCTGGACACAGAGATCAGGAGTGAAGTACAGGAAGGAATCAAGGTAAGTCCGGGTAGCACCTCCTTCCTCTGGGGCACACGGCGCCACCACACGTGGTCACAGGAGGAGCAGGCAAACTGTCGGTCCACGGCGGGGATGAGGTCGTCTTGGGCTCTTTGGAACATTCGAAGATTGGCTTGTGTCAGGGGCAACAGGGAGGTGGCCACTGCCTGCAACATGGATGAATGGGGACAAAACAGGGTCACCTCTGCCCCTGGAGCACGGTGAGGGAGATGGAGCACGGTGAGGAACATCCTCACTGCTGCACCAGGCACAGGTACCCACCCCGCACCTCCTCCCCTGTCCACACCCCGCCTCTTCCCAGCCACCAGCGCACCTGGATATCCTGGTCTTGCTTCATGTCCTCGGGTGGGTCCTGAGGGGAGACAGGGAAGGGGAAGGGGAACTGGAAAGGCTCTCGGGGTGCTATACCGTGTTAATGGGGGCGAGGCCCCTGCGTGGTGCCCCTGGACTGGAGACAGGACCCCAGCTCTGTACAGGGGCAGCGGAGATGAAACACTGCCTGTGTCGAGAGCTTTCCAGCTAACCACTAGAGCTGGGGCGAGTGGCTCACGCCAGCCATTCAAGTTACTCGGGAGGGTAAGGCAGGAGGATCACCAGTAATAGAAGGCTGGGGGCTGGCTCAGCATTGGAGCTCTGCCTACAAAGCACCAAGTTCCAAGTTCAATCCCTAGTACTGTAAAATAGACAAAAGCACAACAATGTCTCAAATATCCTTAAGAAGTGAATACTTTTGTTATTCTCATTTCCCAGATGGCCCGGAATCTGAAATCATTCAGTGATCGTGGCCCATGGGACCCAGAGCCCTGTATGACCTCTGGATCTGCAGAGGCCACAAATGTGACACCCGGCCTCTGATGCCAGGTGTCTTTAAAGATTAAAAACTTTTTAAATGTGGATGCGTGTCTCCCTGTGTACATGCACACAAGTGCAGTGCCCACGGAGGCCAGACGATGGTGTCAGATCCCCTGGAACTGGAGAGGCTGTGAGCTGTCCATGTGGGTGCTGGGGATGGAACTAGAGTCCCCTGGGAGAGCAGCCAGTGCTCTTAACAGCTCAGCCATCTCTTAGCTCCTTGGCCACACGGCTTTAAAAGGCTCTGGGTTTGGGGCTTGCAGTCAGCTGGCTGCAAGTCTGAATGGCTGCTCTATTGCTTCCAGATGGGGATGGTGGGCACGGCCCTCTCTCTTCCTGGGTCCTCACAGAGGGGCCTCTCAGAGCCCAACTTCATTACAACTGGCTACAGTTTGAATCCCTGAAGCCAAATGCTGGTCCCCAGAACCTGGTGAATGTCGTGGCTCTGAGCTGTTCTTGTGTAATAGGATTACCTCCTGGGACCAGGAGAAAAAGGGGTATGAAACAAACCAAGGCCTGGAGGTCTGCCCCTCAGATACTCTCCATGAAGGCGACTTCCTTCTATTATTATTATTATTATTATTATTATTATTATTATTATTATTATTATTTTGTCATATCGTTTATAGACCTAAACCTGAAGAATACGATTCGTCAAATTCTTGTAGGTGTCCAGCATGGTGGTACGGTACATGCCTTTGATTCCCAGCACTTGGGAAGTAGGTGCAGGTGGATCTCTGTGAGTTCAAAGCCAACATGGTCTATAAAGTGAGTTTCAGGGCAGTCCAGGGCTACACAGTGAGACTGCGTCTCAAACAAAATAAAACTCTGGTATGTCTTTGAAGCAAGTTCAACACATAGGGTACCAGTCACAGAAGCGACTGCATGAATTCAGTTGTCCATTCATCCCGTCTCCTCCACCTGGACGCTTTCCTCCCCATCCCAGCCCAGCCTTTCTTCTAGTGCAAGGCAGAGTTCCCTCGAGCCTTCCTCAACAGCCAGGACCTCCTCATCCGACTGTCCTGTCTCCTCCATTTGAGGAAGGCAGCACTTAATGAGCGCCTACAGTTTGCAGGCTGCGCTCACAGCGGTGGTTTATTCCTTCTGCAGGAGAGAAAAGGGATTCTCCCCTTCCTTTGAGGAGAGAGGGAGGGCAGGTTACCTGAGCGTCCAAATCGTTGCTCAACTCCTGTCCATCTTTCTGCTTGACACCTAGTGGGGAGAGATGGGAAGGGCTCTTGGAGCGTGTGTAGGAGTTCCAGGTGGTGGAGAGCCTCCTGTCAAGGGGAGCCGGGGTCGCTAAAGCGACACAGGCCTCTTAAACCACACCCACTCAGTATTCCCCCCTGGGCTGACTCACCATACACGATAGAGCGCCCTACTCCGGTGTGGTCGCTGCCAAACTTCCTCATAAGAGCCCCTGCCTTCTTGGGGGACACTTTTCCATGAAACTTCTCCCGGAGGCGCCTGACGCTCTTCTCCAACTGGGATGGAGGGGGGTGGACTCTGGTGTTGCGGGGCGACGGGGGCGCAGCGCCCCCCCTTCATTCTCCTGAACTTGGCCCAGGCTTCTGGCCTCCTCATCCCCATCCCCCCTCCCTTTAAGCCATTTCCTGGAAAAATCCAAAGTTCTCCAGGCATTGGGGGATGGTGGAGACTGCGGTGCGTCCCAGCCTCCCGGGTGCGAATTTGAGGTCTGGCGGCGTGTACGTGGCGGGATGCAGGCCAGGTTACCCCTTTTCCTTCTGACCTCTGACCCTACAGCCCCTCTGTGCCCGGGATGGAGGAGGGAGGCTGCCCGGAGGGTCGGGGGGATCCCCGGAGCCCTCCCCGCGCGGCCTGTCGCCGGTGGCGCGTCTGTCCTACCTCCACGCCGTCCTGAGCCATGGTGGCCGGTGCACACCTGGCCGCGCCCGGGTCCGGGCCCCGCAGGGCTGGGTGGCGCCGGCGCGGCTCCGCCTCCCTCGGTCCCCTCTTTCGGTTTCGTTTCTGCGCGAAGCTGGGGACCCCGCGGGGACCCCGCCCCGGCCGTGCGGCTGCGCGTCTGCTCGCGCGCCCCGCGGTGCTCCCGGGCGGTGCTCCCGGGCCTCGGCGCGCGCCTCCCCGCGTCCTGCGCAGCAGCGCGGCCGGGCCGGGGATGCAGCGCGCGGCCTCTGCAGTCGGTCACATGTCCCCACGCTGCGCGGGGTCCGCGTCTTCACGTCCCCCGTGGGGGCGGGGCCGTACAGCGCGGACGTGGGTCTCGGTGCTCCCACGATGCTCCTCCCACTCGGAACCCAAAGCCTTTTAGTACCCTGGGAGCGTTTTTTGCTCCGCTCAGAGGCTCCGACCATTCCAGCATCTCTCCTCACTAGCTCCCCTCAGTCTCAGTTTCCTCCTCTGCAAAATGGGTGTGCAAGCCAGGCATGATGATACACACCTGTCACACCAGCATTTGGAAGGTGGGGCCTGGAAGATCAGGAGTTCAAGGCTATTCTGGCCTACAAGGACTCTGCTTAAAAAAAAATAAATAAATAAAAAGGAAAATATACCAGGACAAAACGAAAGAACTTTTGGGGCAAATTTTATGGACTTCTCAAGCAGAGAATGGACCCCAGATTTAAGAGGTCTGGGTTTTTCCAGGGTTCAAATCCCTTCCTTCTGATGACCCTCTTCTTGACCCTTTTGGTACAGGGGTTGCGTCTTGGGAAAAAAAAGGAAGAAAAGAAAAAGAAAGAAAGAAAGAAAAAGTGAAAATGCCTGACTTGTTCCTGTCTGCATTGTGGCATTGTTCACAAGAGCCATGACATGGAGTCAACTTAAATGCCCATTAGTGGGTGAATGGATAAAGAAAATGTAGTTTGTACACACCATGGAATATTATTTACCCATAGAAAGAGGAAGCCTTGTTATTTGCTGTAATAGGGACAAGGCTGGCAGACATTACGTCAAGGTACATAAGCCGCTGGACCTCAGTCAGTGCAGACTAAAGAAACTGATCTAGAAGCAGTAGCAGGTGGGAAGGTGGGGGAAGCCGCTGGTCAAGGGTTACAGTGTTATAGTTAGAATGCAGGAGTAAATTCCAGTGGCTGACTACTGTTTTAAAATAGCTAGAAGAGACCTGCAGACTCACGGGAAGAAACATCGCTAGTACTCCATTTCTATCATTATTCCATGTTCTCAGGTGGTAAATCGTTACACTGTAGCCCCAAAAATGTGCAGTCATGTGCACACCAGAAATAAAAATCGGAGCCAGGCGGTAGTGGCATGCACCTTTAATCCCAGCCAGGACTGTCTCACAGAGAAACTCTGTCTCAAAAAACTAAAAAAAGAAAAAGAAAAAAAGTGGTGAGGAAGGTAGCTACGGACACATTGGTGTAACTGACTCAAAGGTGGCTCTCACTGGCTCCAAGTTTTGGCTAATGTGTGTTGTTTATCTGGAGATCCCTAGGCTGCAGTGAGACCTTGTCTGAAAACAAACAGTGGCTCTTTCTGCTTTTCTCATGATCTTTTATTTTTATTATTATTGTTTTTTTTTCCAGGGTCTCTCTGTGTAGCCCTGGCTGTCCTGGAACTCACTCTGTAGACCAGGCTGGCCTCGAACTCAGAGGTCTGCCTGCTTCTGCCTCTCAAGTGCTGGCACTAAAGTCCTGTGCCACCACTTCCTGGCTGAGTTCATGATCTTTTAAAATTAATTAATTAATTAATTGGTTTTTGGAGACACAGTTTCTCTGTGTAGTTTTGGAGCCTGTCCTGGATCTTGCGCTGTAGCCCAGGCTGGCCTCGAACTCACAGAGATCTGCCTGCCTCTGCCTCCCGAGTTCTGGGATTAAAGGTGTGCACCACCACCGCCCGCTTGGCTCCTTTTTTTTTTTTTAAGGTTGATTAATGGTGTTGTGAGTGTGCCATGACTGTGTTGTGAGTGTGCCATGACTGTGTTGTGAGTGTGCCATGACTGACTGTGGTGTTGTGAGTGTGCCATGACTGTGTTGTGAGTGTGCCATGACTGTGTTGTGAGTGTGCCATGACTGACTGTGGTGTTGTGAGTGTGCCATGACTGACTGTGTTGTGAGTGTGCCATGACTGACTGTGTTGTGAGTGTGTCATGACTGACTGTGTTGTGAGTGTGCCATGACTGACTGTGTTGTGAGTGTGCCATGACTGACTGTGTTGTTAGTGTGCCATGACTGACTGTGGTGCTGTGAGTGTGCCATGGCAGGAGTGTGGGAGTCAGGGACACTTGGGGTGCAGGGATCGACTGTAGGTATCAGGTTTGCCAACAGAGGGTTTTAGCGGCTGGGCTGTCTTGCCAGCCTCTCAGGTGTTCTTGTCTCTCACCATGTGATGCCCTGGCTGCCGGGGAACCAGCCAGCAGAGAGTCCATCACCAGACAGGCACCTGATCTCTGACCTTGGACCAGAACTCCCCTGCCAAAATAAATCTGTGGTCTTTTGAACTTAGCCAGTCTCTGCCAGTGAGTTATCATCAGCAGAAAGCACACAGGGCACCCAGTCAGAGTCAGAAAATTGTGTGTGTGTGTGTGTGTGTGTGTGTGTGTGTGTCCTACCTTTTTTTTTTTTTAAGGGCTGGGTATAAATCCAGGACCTCACACAGGCTACATAGGTACACTACAGCTGAGCCACACCCCCGCCCTAGAGTTTAAAGGGAGAAGTCTTTGAAGCGGTGATCTTCGGAGTCCCCCTGACGAAATGGTTCAAGCTCTGCTATGGGCCGAGGAGTGTACCTGGCAGAGAGGCAGTGAGTGCAAAGGTTTTGTGGTTGAAATCAATATGGGTGTTGGAAGGACACAAAGGAGGCCTGGTAAGTCCAGATGGTGTGAGGCAGTGGTGGATGACAGGTGTCATGCATGACACCCATTGAAAACTGGGGCAGAGGGGAATGTCTGCACTGGGTGATACAGTTCTTTATTTAAGATACTGCGTTCTTTATTTAAGGTCAAGCCAACTGCCCAGGCCTCCTTGGAGATCCCTCCTCCCTCCCTGTCTCAGGACGGTATTAGAGTCTGGCCTGGGTGGAGACCTAGTACTTCAGCTGGTTTGGTTCAGTCACTTTGGCCGAGGGACCACGCCTAGGAAGGTGGGCTCACCTTAAGCCATGCTAGAGAGATGGGCGGGACAATTAGTCCTTTGATGAGATACCGAGCTTTTCCTTCCCAGGAGCCCCTCCGCTACTGCTGAAAGAAGCTTCTAGACAGCAGCCATGTAGGGTCCTAAGTCTGCCCTCTTGTGGCGCTTTGGGTGAGATTGGCTCCCATAGGCGCCCATATTTGCAGGTTTGGTTCCCAGTGGGCTATTGGGAAGGATTAGGGGGTGTGACCTTGTTGGAGGAGGTGTGTCACTGGGTGTGGGCTTTGGGGTTTTCAAAAGCCCAGTGTCGTTCTCTGTCTTCTGCCGGAGGATCGAGACACAGCTCTCAGCTCCTTCTCCAGAACCATGCTTACCGGCATACCGCCTCCTCGCCACCACGATGATAATGGACTAAGTCTCTGAAACTGTAAGCCAGCCCGAATGAAATGATTGCTCTCATAAGAGTTGCCGTGGTCATGGTGTCTCCTCACAGCAAGAGAATAGTGATCAAGACACATTTTTCTAAACTGTTCCCCAAAGTGTAAGTTTTCTTCTATGTCTTTTCTAAACATGCTTTCCTGAGCCTTGGGGTTTCCCCTCAACATTTCAGCTTCCTTGTTTTCTCTGAAGCGCCTCACCCCCCCCCCCCCATGTGTCTGTCCTCCAGCCTCCTCGGCCGCAGCTGGCGCTGACAGCTGACCTCACAGGGCTGCTTTCCCTAACTGTCCTGTGCTTCCACTTGAGTGTTTTTTGTTTGTTTGTTTGTTTGTTTGTTTGTTTTTTTTGCTTTTTCAAGACAGGGTTTCTCTATGTATAGCTCTGGGTGTCCTGGACTCAGTCTGTAGACCAGGCTGGCCTCAAACTCACTGAGATCCACCTGCCTCTGCCTCCCTTGTGCTAGGATTAAATGTGTGTGCCACCACTGCCCAGCTCTTAAATTCTTTTATTAAAGATACTAACAGCCCCAAGGGGGACCCAGTTTCTTCTGTCTTTGCAGCCATGGTGGTCACATGTTCTGAGCTGGTCCACAGTGCCTTCTGTCCCGCATCCTCTTTGTTGGCCAATGCATGAGGAATATCTCCTTGCCTCAGAAGTAAATGTACCTGTGGGTGGCAGGCAGGGAGACGGGAGAACAGGCGAGGAGAGTCTGCTGCCCCTCCCCACTTCGACCTTCTGTCCTGCTCCCCTGACGGTGGGAATCTCAGTCTGGGGGCTGGGGTGGTCACTCCCTCAGTAAAGGGCTTGTCAAGCAGGCATGGAGACTGCAGGGCTGGGTCCCCACAACCCACACGAAAGCCAGGTGGGCACGACAGCTGCCTTGAATCTCATCACTCCGGAGGCAGGGGTGGGATCCTGGGGACGTTGGCCAGCTGGACTAGCCAGGACCAGTGAGCTCTGGGTTAAGTGAAAGGCCCCACCTTTGAGTACAGGTGGAGAGGCATCAACCTCTGGCCTCCAAAGGCACAGGTACTCCCCCCTCCATGGATCCACACACATGTGAACACACAAGCATACAAGAAACTCATCATGGAGTGTGTCCACTACAAGGTCTCTTTGGTCTCCCAGCTACTGGCCCTATGACTAGAGATTTGGGGGAAATGCCCCCTTTCCTGTTCACTGCCCTCTGTGGGATAACTGAGTCCTAACACACACACCATCTCCACAAGCATGAGAGACCCTGGAGTTGTCCACTGTGCAGCCTGTGCCTCCACTCTAGGCAGAACTGGCACCTGGACCAGTGGCTGACAGGTCTGGTACAGACTGGAACTGAGGGCCGGGCCGGGGAAAGGAAGGGTCCCCACCAAGAGCCCTTTACACACTGGGATTGGATTTCCCACTGATGTCTGGCCCATGCTGAGGTATGATTCCTGTTCTTGCAATCCTAGGGAGCCCTGTCAGGTGGCGTGAGTGATGAATTTCTTCTCGTGGTGTGGTGTGACAGGGTCTACTCCTGGAAAGGACACAGTGCTGCCATGGACCTCCCCACACAGGGACTTCCACTCCTAGGGTAGGGTGCACCCCCTTTTCTTGTCATGTGGGACCTTGAGGACGGCTTGGAGTTGCATCATGTAGAGATGTAGGGGTTCAAGGCGGAGGCCTGCACTGCCTCCAGCTTGACCCTGTGCCCTAGGGGAAGGCACAGAGTGGCGGATGGTATTGCTATCTGTCTGGCCAGTGGGTGGGAGCCCCCTGTTCATACCACCCACCCGCACTCACCAAAGTGAGCTCCTGCCTCACACACAGCCACCTGGAGCTCCTCCTGCCATCTGCTGTCATCCTTCCTCAGGGAGGCACACAGTCCTGCAAGGTTGGGTGGAGGCTGCTCTGATGCTGGAGTGGCTGGAGGTCATTCTCCACACCTCTGCATCTGCTCTCCACCTCTCCAACCACTGGGCTTCTCAGATCTTTGGGTCTGGCCATTGCTGTGTAGGGCTTCTTTTTGACCTCATGTAGCATAGGCTGGCTTTGAACTCACTATGTAGCTGAGGATGACCTTGAGTTTCTGACCCTTTTGCTCTACCTCTGAGCGCTAGGGTGATGGGGTGCACCGCCTATCCCATCCTGTTTATTTGGTGCTGGGGTGTAACCTGGGGTTCTCTGCATGCTAGACAGTGCTCTACCAAACCCAACCCCACCCCTTTCTCTCCTGATGGGTCGCGAGCCTTGCTTAGAACTGTGTCCTTCACTTCCAGGACAGAGCCTTGTGTTCAGTAGGTGCTTAATACATGCTTGTTTTGGGCTTAGACTTGGGCAAGGAAGAAGAATATAGAGAGGCCATTGAGACACTTCAGTGGGTAAAGTCACTTACTGTAGCAAGGTTGGCAAGATGGCTTTGAGTGATGGGACCCAGTGAAGGTGGAGGAAGAGACCCGACTCCAGAGTTGTCCTCCGACATCCACGTGTGCGCTGCAGCACGTGTGCCCCTCGTCACGCGCGCGCGCGCATACACACACACACACACACACACACACACACACACACACACGCATGCACACGCACGCACGCACGCACGCGAGAGCACACACACACACACACACACACACACACACACACACACACCAAGAATGACACTGCTGAAGATGAGAGAATTGGGCGGGGCCGTGGGCTCTGGAGATCGTTCTGAGGTACTCTTGAGAGAAGTGAGGAAGAGAGGGAGTCATGAGGATCTGGAGGGGAACAAGCCTGGAGGACAGAAGAGCAAATGTGCCAAGGCAGGGGTTTGTGCTGCAGAAGAGGTAGAGCTGTCGGAGCAGGAGCCTCGAGGCATGCTGGTTGAGATGGAGTGAGCAGGTGAGGACCAGGTGTGGACTCAGGTATGCCAGCTGTGATGGAGTGAGCAGGTGAGGACCAGGTGTGGACTCAGGTATGCCAGCTGAGACTGAGTGAGCAGGTGAGGACGCAGGTGTGGGACTCAGGTATGCCAGCTCAGATGGAGTGAGCAGGTGAGGACACAGGTGTGGACTCAGGTATGCCAGCTGAGACTGAGTGAGCAGGTGAGGACGCAGGTGTGGGACTCAGGTATGCCAGCTCAGATGGAGTGAGCAGGTGAGGACACAGGTGTGGACTCAGGTATGTCAGCTGTGACTGACTGAGCAGGTGAGGACACAGGTGTGGACTCAGGTATGCCAGCTCAGATGGAGTGAGCAGGTGAGGACACAGGTGTGGGACTCAGGTATGCCAGCTGTGACTGAGTGAGCAGGTGAGGATGCAGGTGTGGGACTCAGGTATGCCAGCTGTGATGGAGTGATCAGGTGAGGACACAGGTGTGGGCTCTGGGTATGCCAGCTGTGACTGAGTGAGCAGGTGAGGATGCAGGTGTGGGACTCAGGTATGCCAGCTGTGATGGAGTGAGCAGGTGAGGACACAGGTGTGTGCTGTGGGATGGTCTGTATGTCAAATAAAACACTGATTGGCCAGTGGCTAGGCAGGAAGTAGGTGGGACAAGGAGAGAGGAGAATTCTGGGAAGCGGAAGGCTGAGGCAGAGAGACATTGCAGCCACCACCATGACCAGCAGCATGTGAAGACACCGGTAAGCCACCAGCCATGTGGCAAGGTATAGATTTATGGAAATGGTCAATTTAAGCTATAAGAACAGTTAGCAAGAAGCCTGCCACGGCCATACAGTTTGTAAGCAATATAAGTCTCTGTGTTTACTTGGTTGGGTCTGAGCGGCTGTGGGACTGGCGGGTGACAAAGATTTGTCCTGACTGTGGGCCAGGCAGGAAAACTCTAGCTACAGGTGTGGGACTCAGGTATGTCAGCTGTGATGGAGTGAGCAGGGTGAGGACCAGGTGTGGACTCTGGGTAGGCCAGCTGAGACTGAGTGAGCAGGTGAGGATGCAGGTGTGGGACTCAGGTATGCCAGCTCAGATGGAGTGAGCAGGTGAGGACGCAGGTGTGGACTCTGGGTAGGCCTGCTGTGATGGAGTGAGCAGGTGAGGATGCAGGTGTGGGACTCAGGTGTGCCAGCTGTGATGGAGTGAGCAGGTGAGGACTCAGGTATGGACTCTGGATATGCCAGCCTTGATGGAGTGAGCAGGTGAGGACACAGGTGTGGGACAGACAAATTTGCAGGACTCCACCTACCTTTCAGTGCCTGGGGAAGGTGGAGGATGGTGGCTAGCAGATCTTGGGACCCTTTTGCCAGCCCCAATCCAGGCTCCGATCTGGTCTTTATCCAGAGGTGGAAGGTCTCTTCTCCCTTTTTTATTTTCTGTAAGAGGAGAAAGCGAAGGAGTGAGCTGGCAGCTGCCTGGACTACAGCCATGCTCTATGGCAGAGCTCTCGTTAATTGAAACAGGACCTCTCACTATGCAGCTCAGGCTGGCCCTGAACTCTCAGTGATCCTCCTGCCTCAACCTCCCAGTGCCGGGACTGCAGTATTTGCCGTATGCTGTGGCAGAGCAGTGTCCCCTGACTTGAAGTAGTCCCTTCAGAGGAGGGGGTAGGGGGTAAACAAACCACATATCTAGGACAAAGTAAACTTGCAGGATTTACCAGGGTCCTTCCCAAAGGCATGGAAGCCGTGCACATGTGCTGGCGGAGGGGACCGACTAGCAAAGCTGCAGGAAGATTTTCAGGCCTGTGCAGCTGCTTGCACACTGTGCAGAGTCCCACAAGTGCAGCGTCTGTGAGTCGTCCCCTGTGTTGGGATGGGCTTTTTGGTGAAGTACGTGCTTTGAGTGATCTCTGCTCCCTGAGTAACCTCTCACCCAAACTCCTGTTAATAACCCTGGTGAATTTTTACTTTGGTCTGTCATTGGTTTCCTTTCCAGAGTTGAGTTACATGTGTGTGTGTGTGTGTGTGTGTGTGTATGGTGTCTCTCCAGGGAAAAAATCTCTCATACAACATGCCCCAGTGAGGAGAGGTATTTTTCTGGCTCATGGAAATGCTCCTATGACCAAGAAATGGCCCAACATGTAACTGATGCTCATAAATGTGGGTTGAATGACTGGACAAAGTTGTGGTTATGCTTAGTGGGAAGCAAACGACACCAATAAGCAGCAGCTGGAGGCTGGCGGGCACAGCCCACTGTCAGGGTCATTCATGTTGCAGAGTCGCATTTAGCCAGAACAGGTTGCAGATCTTCTTCCAGGCCTCCAAGGGTGCATAGCACATGGTCAGGATCCACCAGGCAGAAAGGGGATGTCAGCTACCTCCATCACTATCCTTCCTCCCTGACTTCCCATGTTTGTAGCCATGTGGGAATTCAAATTCTGTTCTTCTCAAGCCCTAGCCTTAGCTTATAAGAGTCTCTAATATCCAGAAGACCCGTAAAGGGCCGGTGAGAGGACTCAGTGAATTGGATCTTTGGAATTCACATGGTGGAAGGAGAGAACCGACTCCATGACATTGCACTCAGATCTCTACATGTGCAAACACACACACACACACACACACACACACACACACACACACACACACACGATATTAAAAAGTAAAGGAAAATGAGCTCCCCTCCCAAAAAAAGGCCAGGTGTGATGGCACACACCTTTAATCCCAGCACTTGGGAGGCAGAGGCAGGAGGATCTCTGTGAGTTCAAGCCCAGCCTGGTCTACAAAGCAAGTTCTAGGACAGCCTGAGCTGTTACACAGAGAAACCCTGTCTCAAAACAAGAAAGAAAAGAAAAAGAAAAGAAGCCAGGCATGGTGGTGCATTTCTTTAATTCCAGCACTCAGGAGGCACAGGCAGGTGGATCTCTGTGATTTTGAGGTTAGCCTGGTGTACAGATGAGTTCCAGTCAAATCTATATAATGAGACCCTGTCTAGAAAAAGAAAAGAAAATGAAGGAGGAAGAGGAGGCACCGTCTGTGGGCTGAGGAACAAGCCCTTACAGGCACTGGCTGCCAGCGCCTGCAGCTTGGACTTCCTGCTACAGAACAGGAAGGAATAGTCCCTGCTGTTAATGACCAGGTCCTAAGTTTGTTTCTTGTTGGTTTGTTTTTGCTTTGTTGCAACACAGGCTCACGAATGCTGGGCAGGCCCTGCAGGGCTCACTAGGGTGTGTGCTGAGCAGGTGTGTGCTGCTGAGCCCACCTTCAGATCACGGAGCGCTCTGCGGCAGCGAGTGCACTCGGGTGGAGGTGTCATGTCACGGTGATGGTGTCTTTGCCCCACCACTGCCTTGATCTGTAGTTCGTCCTCTGCTAAGAACTGAGGGAAAGGTAGAAAAGCACTGAAGGTGGAGGGGGAGGCAGCACAGCCATCCACTAGGTAAGAGGGGGGAGAAAAGGACTCCTGGGAGCTTGTCCTTGGACTGTTTCCACAACCAGAAAGTTCATTTCTGCCTTCTCCCATGGAAACTTTTCATTTTTCTTTTCTATCTTCTGTCTTATCTATTTGATGGTGCTCAGGATCAGACCCAGAACCATCATACTAGTCAAGTGCTGGATCTCAGAGTCATGTCCCCAGCCCCTCACTGGCACACACTTTACTGCTAAGCCAGGCTCCCAGCCCCTCACTGGGGGATTCTAGGCAGGGGCGCTACCACTGAGCCACACCCCAGCCCTCACTGGGGGATTCTAGGTGGGGGCTTTACCACTGAGCCACACCCCAGCTTCTTTTATTTTGAAGTAAAGTCTTACTGTGTCGCCCAGGGTTGCCTTGAACTCAATCTGAATCCCAGACTGGCTTGGAACTTGTATCGCTTTCGTCTCAGCCTTCCAAATAGGTGGGATGACAGCTCTGTCACCAGGCTGGGCAATGGCTGAGGCTTCATGGAATCCAGTCATGGAAGTGTCCTTACTCCCTAAACCCACATAATCTCCTCCTTCACACATGTACTCCTCTGTTCTTGTGTTTAGAATGCTTAAGATATAATCTATTAAGCATGGACTGTAGTGTCTTTCTAGGTTGTATGTTCTGTGCCAGCAAGGGCCGTGGGAATTTTAAAAATTTAGGATTTTAGCAGAGCCTCAGAAAGTATCAACAGGGTACACGATGTGACATGCTGACAGATGGCCAAATTGCCTATGTTTATGGTGGAAGGATGGCAGGGACGTGACCTTTGGCCTCCCCATCCTCCAGTACCACCTCTGTGTTCATCCCTCAGAAGACTGCCTTTGCTAACCACTGTGGTGGACATTGTTGTGATCAGTGGTCCACTGAACGTTCAAGGTTCTGTTGGGGACATTGATTTTGGCACCCTCAAAGGGGATGGCTTGTCTAAAGGGGATCAAGGCTTCAAGGGCCACCATGGTGCTCTGGGCGTTGGAACACAGGCAGCGTTCAGTGCCACAGTGACCCATCCTACCTCTGTCCGGCACCCTGAAGGGCTCAGTATGGATTGGACATGGTGCACATTAGCGCTCCCCAGTTCAGCACCATGGAGAGACACTCTTTTGTTGCACTGGGAACCTCAGCAGTTTGGTGACCCTAACCCTACTTCTCAAAGGCCCATTCAGCACTACAGACAGCTGTGTGGGTTTCGAGACACACCAGCACCTCAGTTACCCACCCTGCCCCTCTCCCCAAGGTTCCTCAGCACCAGGGATCCCCGACAGGTTGTCAGGATGTTCACAGCCATGCTCCTCTAGACCCCCCACTCAGTGCCCTGTACAGAACTGCGGGTCACTGCTTTCAGATAGGGCGGGGTGAGCTAGCACCTGAGCTAGTCCCTCTCCCAATATCCTTGTCAGCACTGTGGACAGCTCCCAAAGGGCAGCTTGCCTTAACACCCCTGCCCTGTGACTCTGCTCAGGACCACGGACAGCTCCCGTGCCGTGCCCCGGGTCTGGGTGCAGCAACACCTTGCTTAATTCCCAGTCCCTGGCTTTCCCAGTCTGTGTCAAAGCTATCTCTCAGCTCCCGCTGGTCAACCAACCACTCTACAACAGCATTTGTCTCACTGTGCAGACTCGGCTTCAGCTTTAGTGTGTGGCTGTCCCCTCAACAGTGTGCAGGGAGACGCGGTTTTGGTCCCGCTTGTCCACCGGCCAACAGCTTTTGTCTGCAAGAGGCACATCCATCTACGTATGCAGAGCTGGGCTACGCAGCTTGACCTGCTCGTGAGTCACCTAGCCTCATTTCTTTTTACCTTCCTTTAAAATTTTTTGGAAAAGGGTCTTATGTAGCTCAGGCTGGCCCCAAACTCACTATGTAGACATTGTGAACTCCTGACTTTTCTGCCTCTACCTCCTGAGTGCTGAGATTACAGGTGTGTGCCACCATACCCGGTTTATAATGTTCTGGGAATGGAACCCAGGACTTCATGCATAAAATGCATGTACCCTACCAACTGATCTCCAGGCCTTTTTTTTTTTTTAAATTAATTCATTTATTTAATTTTGTCTTTTTGAGATGGTGTTTCGCTGTGTAGCCCTGGCTGTTCTGGAACTCACAGAGATCTGCCTGCCTCTGCCTCCTGAGTGCTAGGATTAAAGGTATGTGTCACCATTGTCCAGCTAAGGGTTTTTGTTTATTTGTTTTTTATAACGTTTGTGAGACAGGGTCTCACCATGTAGCACACACTGTCCTGGAACTCATGTATAGCTCAGGCTGGCCTTGAATTCACAGTGACTTTCCTGCCTCAGCTTCTTGAGTACTGGGATGATTGATAGGCGTACTCCACCAAGCCTGACTCACCTGCTATTTATGAAAAACCCTTTGCTAAATGTGGACGATGCCAATCATGCTATGAGGTAGAGCTCCAACTACTCAGATATGGATAACTGAGGTTCAACAAAGATCCTCAAAGTGCCTTCAATTCCGGTGAAAGCATGCTTCCCTAATTTCACACTGGACATGAGGATGGAGAAGACAGGAAGTAGCTATATGGGGGCCAAAGGGGACTGTCCCTTCTGAATAGCCCATATTTCATGGCTTTCCGTTCACCTTTGACCATATCATGTTATTTTCCCCCCACATTTCTTCTTTCCTTTTTTCTTCCCTCCTTCCCTCTTTCATCCCCCTTTCCCTTCCTTCCTCTCACCCTCTCTCCCTCTACTTCTCTCTCCCTTTATCTTTCCCTTCCCTTGACAGGGTATCACTATATAGCCCAGGCTGGCTTCTAACTCTCACTCTTCCTGACTCAGCCTCCCATGTGCTGAGAGGGTTGGTGCATGCAATTGTGCCTGGCTGCATCTGTGCATTTAATAGCCACCTAACTTCCAATCTCTACGCCGCTCCCTGACGTCTCTCTCAGTCACCGTGCTCACTCTCTTGCCAGGGTTTACTTTGGTTAGTAATTAGACACTGATGTGTCTGACAGCTGCTTGCCTCCCTGGAGACAGCGGGACCCTGGAGGGCGAGTACCCTGTCTATCTTACCCATCTTTGTCTCAGGGTCTGAGCTCAAGAGCTGGTATGTAGCAGCGTCTCAGTAAGCACCGACAACTCACATGTGGCTGTATTTGAGGTCCTATTTGTGCCACCCTGTGACTTTCAGTGTGGTCAGTCACCCACCATGGCTGGCGAAGCTGCCCCAGCGGTAGTTGGCTCAGGGGCTGGAGATGAGCACCAGTGTGTATGAGGCTATGGCCGCAGTAAATGTCATTTGAATGGTGGGGACCTGCATCTCCAGGAAGCCACTGGCTCTCTGGATGCTGCCAATAAAATTCTAGAGAGTCAGAGGTGGGAGGTTAGAAGAGGTCCCTAGAGAGGAAAAGATCCAGAGGGGCCAGAGGATAGGTATCTACACCTACGCCATCTTTGGGCTGCACAAATTGATCCTTTATCCAGAGCAGTCAGAATGAAGGTTGTAAGGGACATGTCTGCTTCTGAGCCCTGGTATGCATCCTGTGTGTGGGGATTCACACACACGATCCCTGGAGCGTTTCCAAAACACTTACCTCGGTGCTCTCAGGCACCCAGATGTGGCGGGATGATATAGCTGGAGGCAAAATGGTGAGAGGGGAAGGGAAGGAGGGAGAGAAGGAGGGGAGCTGCTCAGGGTGGGCCTGGGTGGGGTCTGTCATTCCAAGTCAAGTGCTAATGGCTGGCTGTGTGTGCAGCTCATGGTGAGCATTTGCCTAGTGTCTTAGGTTTTTTTCTATTGCTGTGAAGAGACACCATAACCACAGCAACTCTTTTTTTTTCTTTTTTCTTTTTTTGAGCTGAGGATCGAACCCAGGGCCTTGTGCTTGCTAGGCAAGTGCTCTACCACCGAGCTAAATCCCCAACCCATTTTTTTTTTTTTTGAGACAGGGTTTCTCTGTGAAACAGTCCTGGCTGTCCTGGGACTCACTCTGTAGACCAGGCTGGCCTCGCACAGCAACTCTTATAAAGGAAAACATTTCACTGGATGCCTTACAGTTCAGAGGTTCAGTCCATTATCATGGTGGGACATGGTGCTATGCAGTGAGGCATGGTACTGGAGAAGGAGCTGAGGGTTCTTACATCTTGATCCTGCAGGCAACAAGAGTGATCTGAGACACTGGGCGTGACTTGAGCATATATGAGACCTCAAAGCCCACCTCCACAGTGAAACACTTCCTCCAACAAGGTCACACCTACTCCAGCAAAGCCACACCTAATAGTGCTACTCTCTTTGGGGTCCATTTTCTTTCAAACCACCACATTCCGTTCCCTGACCCCCAAAGGCTTGTAGCCATACCATAATGCAAAAATGCATTCAGTCCAGCTTCGAAAGTCTTCACAGTCTATAACAGTCTCAACAACATTTAAAAGTCTGAACTTCAAAGTCCCTTCTGAGTTTCATGCACTCTCTTAACTATAATCCCTTATAAAATCAAAATAAAAAAAAAAAACAGGTCACATACTTACAACATCTAATGAAACAGGATATAAATTACCCTTCCAAAAGGTAGGGACGGGAGCATAGTGAGGAAATACTGGACCAAAGCAAGACCAAAAACCAGCTGGGCAAACTCCAAACTCTGCATCTCCATGTCTGATGTCAAAATGCTCTTCAGCTCTCCAACTCCTTTCAGTTTTGTTGACTGCAACACACTTCTTTCTCGGGCTGATTCCACTTCCTGTTAGCAGCTCTGCTTGGCAGGAATCCCACAGCTCTAGTATCTCCAACATCTTGGGTTCTCCAAGGCATTCCAGGTTTCAACTTCACAGCTTCATGCAATGGTCTCTCTAGGTCTCCATCAGGGTCAGTCCTGACACATACCCAGCTTCAGCGGCTTTCCTTAGACACAGACAAATTCCACAACCCGTTTCTTCTATCCTTAAAGTCAGAACCACGTGCCAAAGCTGCAAGGTTCTGCTGCTTGATGGGACTGGAACATGGCCCCCTTGTTCTTTTACATCTTCACCAGCTTTCTGTTTTCCATGATTTCCTTCACTGCCTAAGCTTGGCTGTCCTGAAACAGTGGAGACAGGTGTGATATGTCTGTCCTTACCACATGCTTCCCTTGGTGAAATGGTAGCCTCCATTTTTGCTGGTGGGTCAGCATCTGGGCATGGCCTGGAGGAAGAGGGAAGGGGTGGTCCTTGCAGAGCAGTTGGTATGTGGGGAGACCAGGAAGCCAGCCTCTGTTATCAAGGAGAATCTGGAGCATGAGGACTGGGTGTAGGTGTGACTTTGGTCCACACCATGCTTAATTTGTAAATTTGATTTATTTATGTATTTGCTTATGTGAGTGTGGGGTGGCAAATCATGTCACATTGAACATGCAGGAGTCAGAGGATACTTTCAGGTTTTCATCTTCTACCAGGTGGGTCCTGGGGCTAGAACTCGGGTCATCAGGCTTGGTGACAAGTGCTTTTACCCACGGAGCCATCTTGCCATCATGACACAGTTAGGTGGACACCTGGAGAAGGAGATGCATCCAGGCACGTGAAGGAGGGGGCTGTAGAGCTGAGGGGCTGGCTAAGGACCGAGGGCCCAGTTGCAATTGTCTGGGAGTCCCCTTGGGGATGCTGGAGAGAGGTGTGCCTCAGGGTGCTGCTCAGACAGACTGCAGGTCTGCTCAGGTGCAGCTGTGGTGGGGGTGACATGGAGCCTGTGAGTGTCCTTGAGCTGTCCTTGAATGCAAACTCAGGCTGTCACTGTGTCTCTGCCAACAGAAAGGTAATCTCAGGATGCAGCAGGATCTGCCTCTTAGGTAGATTCTGATGTTTTCAAGACTGCTAATTTTTTCTTCAGCACTGGGAATCAAATTCAGAGCCTTGTGAATGCTGTGTAAGAACCTCACAGCTGAGCCCCGCCCCAGCCCCTCACTGGGGGATTCTAGGCAGGGGCTCTACCACTGAGCCATATTTCCAGCTTTCCTCCTCCCTCTCTGCCTGTTTTCCCATGTGTGTGAGAGTATGTGTGTGTGTATGCTGTATGTATGTTCACCTGTGTGTGTGTGTGTGTGTGTGTGTTTGAAGGACAGAAAGATCGACTGAAGAGAATGTTCTGTACTTCTCTTCCCCTAATTTTTTGATTGTTTGAGACAAGGTTTCTCTGGAATCTGCCTATTCTGCTCAGTTCCTGAGTCAGATGCTGAGGTTTTTGGGATGGACTGTAAGTGGCTTTTTAATGTGGGTACTGGGAATTTGAACTCAGATCCTCATGCTCTTGGGTCAACACTTGACCCACTAATTTATGTCCCCTGTCCATTTCCCTTTTATTTTGAGAAAGGATCTTGCTGTGTAGCCTAGGCTGGTCTTTTGGTTCTCTGCCTCTCTAGTATCCAGCAGGTGTGGGCCATCACACCCAACTGTGACTATTGCTGTTTGGGTATTATTAAAGCTATCTGCAGATTTGGTATTTAGGTGATACTGGAGTGACAATATCTGAAGATGACCTGGATGGCTGGTGACTGGGTGTGACTCTGCTGTCCATCTCTGGTTGGCAGCTGGAGGAGGTTTCAACGTGCAGGTGTTCTGTGATGCCTTTCCCGATGTTACTCTGTGTTTGTAGTTTTGCCTTGTCTTGGCCCCAAGGTGGACAATGTCTGGTTGCATCTTCACCTGCAGAGTCATTGCTTGGGGGAAATCAGAGGATCTCCTGTCAGATTGTAAGGGGTACAGACTGAGAGTATTTTGGGATGACTGCTGGGGAACTGGGGTCACCTGGGGAACTGGGGTACCATAGCTGCCTTCTGGAGAGTCTCATTTTCCTTGTTAATGTTCCTCAGGGGCTGGACTTACAACTTACCACTGACAATGGTCCTCCCCAGCCTTTAATCACAGCACTTGGTAGGCAGAGGCAGACAGATCTCTGTGAGTTCGAGGCCAGTCTGGTCTACAGAGTGAGTTCCAGGGCAGCCAGGGCTACACAGAGAAACCCTGTCTTGAAACCTGCCCTTCCCCCAAAAATAAGAAGGAAGGAAAGCAAAGGAAAGAAAGCCGCAGGTGTTGGCTTGCTGTCTGGGCAGCCACAGGGACCTGTAGCATGTCCCGTACTTCACTGAATGTCAGGCTGCCCATGGCTGCCTCTCCAAGGATGTCACCTGTCAGGTGGATAACATCCTCTTACCTGCTTGCCACAGATGGCCACCCTGAGCCTGGCAGTCTCAGAGAAGGCGGCCCCACCCTCCTGACCGTGTCCCTGCTGCACACCTTGAATGCTGACGAACACTTCTGTCCTGTTACCTTGCTCAGAGACTTCCCTCCCACCCCGCCTCAGTTTGACCTGAACAGGCACAAGTGTTTATGAGATCAGGGATATCAGGACATGTAGGGTATGGGGAGGGCTGGACACCCTCACTTCAGCCCCCTACCCTGCTAGTTTAGTCCTAGGACTCCACGTGGCCCCTGCCAACCCAGCAAACCCTGAAGGTTCAGAAGATGCTGTTGAAGATTCTGTTCTGGTGGAAGCTCCACCTTGGCCCCTGGCACCCTGGCAGCCCTATACCCAAAGAGTCTGGAATGCTCTGGGGGAAGATCCACCTCAACTCCCCTCCCCCATCTCTTTCCCCAAACCTGCTCCTTCAAAGCCTGCCAAACACGGCTCCTCCCCCAGAGATGCTCAAGACCACTCCCACAGGGTATTTAAGCTGCAGCCCAGAAAACAGACATGTGGTTTTCCGGTCTCTTGTCCCGTTTCCAGGGGGCTGGCAATCACCCGGGCATGCTTTACCTATTAAACCGGGGCTTTTTCTAATTCGGTCTGATTTGGTTTGATTTGGATTGCTGCGTCTGCAGAGAGGCTATTGGGGTACAAAAACCTTTCATCTGGAGGTCCCACCAATGGGGGTTGATTTTCCCCCACCAGCCCGGGCCACGTGATGGGAAAACAACCCTATCCCCAACATCTGCTCTCTACCAGACTTAAGATTGGCTTTCAGCTCGGTAAGTTGTCCTTTCTAAGTCATTGCCTAAGAAGCCCAGGGCCTCTTGATTTGGGGGGTGTCCTGCCAAAGATGTGGCTGTGCCAGGCCCCTGACCCATTCTAGAGCAAAGGGCTGCCTTTGTTCCATGGGACCCCTTCTGCAGAAGACGTTCTGTTGAAGGGAATTTCCCACACACCCCTGCTTTTGACCCAAGGCCTACCACGGTGGATGCATTCATTGCACTAGGCTTCGGGTCCTGGCATAGACTTGTGAAATGGGCACTTCCTATTCAAAGCCTGATCCCCAAATGCACCTGCGGTGTCTTTTACAAAATCTATCCAAATTGGGCTATCTGATACCATCTCTCCTAATACCTTGGTTTCTCTGAGCACTAAGGCCTGGCTGCAACACCTTGATAAGCAGTCAAGGTGGCCTCCAGAGAAAACCTTAGAATTTTCCATCCTCCATGATCTTGAAAATTTTTGTCTGCATGGAGATAAATGGCAGAACTGTCCATGTCCACATTCTTTGGGTTCTGCATTCCCACCCTCCCTACAGCAGCCAATGTCTCCCATGGCTAGGGCCATGCCATCTCCAGATTCCCATCTGTCTGGAAACTGGGACCCTGAAAATTCCACTCTGACCATGCTACCGGGACACTGGCCCCGCCCCCACCCCTCTTTATCCACCCCCCTCCTATGGGGCCACATGTTCCATTCAGTGGCAAACTGCTCACATTTCTGCCTCTATCCACCCCTGCCCCCTTCTTTCCCCTCCAGGACAAAGGCCGAGGACCAAATTCCTCCTCATCCGCCTTCCTGTCCTCCCCTTCCCGAAGCTGCTCCTCCCTACCCCCCAATGCCCCAACCTACATCCTGGTCCCCTTCTACACACTGGCCTAACTCCTCTGAATTTTCCCCGATTTCTTCTCATACTTGGTCTTGCCTGACTCCTGCCCTCTTCGGCCCTCTCCGAGAAGTAGCTGGAGCTGATGGAGTTGTTCAAGTCTCCAGAGAAGAGACCTCATGGTTCGTTGCCTCCTCCAAGGTATGGAAATGGTCTCGGACAAAGTTGTTAATTTTGATAAACTCAGAGATCACACAGCTAGCTGACAAAAACCTGGCCATTTCTCTAAACTGGTTATAAGAGACCAGGGTTCAATATACTCACTTTGACTCAGCCTCCACAGCAGGAGCCACGGTCCTGGCCACCCATTTCATTTCTCAGTCAGCACTAGATATTAGAAAGAAATTAAAAAAGGCTGAGGGGGCCCCCAAACTCCCCCACAGGAATTGATGAAAACGGCTTCCTTCCCCTCAAGACCCCGACTCTTCCCTGCATTCTTGCAGGGCGATTCTTCTCACACTCTTTTCTGGTCATACCTCCTTGCTTTGCAACTCTCCTACAGGCCTGAGCCTTTTACGGAAGGCCCTTCCTCCTCAGTCACCACCTCCCAGGCCACACTCCCCCACTGGCCATGTATCTCCCCTACCTCTCCCTTCTGAGGTCCCTTCGCCATTCACATGCGGACAGCTGTCTCCCTGCTCCAGCCTGCCCCACTCTCCCCAGGGGACAGAGGACTCCTCAGACAGCTAGCTCCTAAGTCTCTTGAGCCCCAGTGGACAAGACCTTATACTGTGATCCTCACCATCTTCTCGGCTACCAAGTTCCTGGGACATCCATGCTGGTACCATCTCTCCAGGCTCAAACAGGCATCTATTGAGGATACATGGTCTGTCCAGCAGCTGGGACCCTCCACCCTCCGGTTTTCCAGGTTGTCTCAATGCAGGGCCTACCTGCTCTTCCGCCCTGTGCGTTCATCTCTGCAGCACAGCTAGGGCAGATGTTAATAATCTATTTCTTTCCTAGAAACTTGCCTTCTTTTCTTCCTCAAGAAACAGATGCCTGAGGCCTGTAGGGTGATGATTAACCAGATGCTCCTCCACTCACACCTCCTACTGAATGTAAGCCCACCAACTCCCAACTCCCCCCTTCCCCACATCGCCCCATACCCACAGGAAGTAGCCAGACTTGAACTGTCATCCCTACATCCAGAGTCTGGAATGTTCTGGTGGAAGATCCACCTCAACTCCCCTCCCCCATCTCTTTCCCCAAACCCATCCCTCCAAAGCCCCACAAACACGGCTCCTCCCCCAGAGAGGCTCAAGACCACTCCCATAAGGTATCCCAGAAAACAGACTCGTGGTTTTCTGGTCTCTCTTCCCTATCTCCTCTTTAGAGGGCTGGAGAATCACCCGGGAATGCTTTACCCGTTAAACTGGGGCTTTTTCTAATTTGGTCTGATTTGGAGCAGAGAGGCTTATTGAGGTGCAAAAACCTTTCAGATTCTTTTTCCCAGCCCCCATGACTCTGGGAGGAGGATGCAAAGTTAAAACAGCCACTATAGCAGCAGTAACTACAATCCCAGTGAGAGCAAAAGCAAATGCAGCCAAGCCATGAGAGCAGAGGTTTGGGGTTCAAATCTCAGCTCTTCTGCTTAGAGCTATGTGGCTTTAGGCAGATTAACCGACCTCTCTGTTCCTCATTTTTCTTTTCTTTCTTTTTGTTTTTTCGAGACAGGGTTTCTCTGTGTAGTTTTGGTGTCTGTCCTGGATCTCACTCTGTAGCCCAGGCTGGCCTCGAACTCACACAGATCCGCCTGCCTCTGCCTCCCGAGTGCTGGGATTAAAGGCGTGCGCCGACACCACCCCGCTCATTTTTCTTTTCTATAAAAGGAGGATAAACAGCTGGGTGGTGGTGGTGCCAGCCTGTTCCACAGAGCTAACTACCACAGCCAAGGTTACACAAAGAAACCTATCAGTATTCTGACCCACTCCTTGGGGATCCGCCCAGCATCCTGACGTCATCTTATGTGAAGTCTCCTTTCAGAAAAAACTCCTCCCCTTTCATTCTCTCTCACACCTCTTTCTCTCTCTTTCTCCCCTTCTCTTTTCTTTCTCTCCCTCTCTCTCTTTCCCTTTATTAATAAAAACTTCCCACGTGGATGTCACACCTGCCTTGTGAGTAGCTTCCCACGGCGCCACACTGCCCGTCCGTGTGTCTGCGTGGCGTGCCTCACCCGCCGTGGGGCACTTTGGTCCAAACCCACCAAGGCCTTTAGCACCATTTCACAACCTTAAAACTGGTGCTTATGACTCAGGCCCTCCTGGCAGCCGCTCGCATGCCAGGATCCCGGACGCAGTCTGCCCACCACAGGATCCAGCTCACCCGATCACTCACCACCTCGTCCACCAGCGGCAATCACATAAGTTTCAATTGAGTTGTTACACCCCCTCAGGATCTGCCCACAGCTCCTTTAGGCCCTTCTGGCTTTTGCAACACGATCCTTGACCTTTTCCCATGGATGAGACCCCTCTCAGAGCTCGGTTTTCCTTCTCACCTCCTCAAAAATCCTAGTACTAGGTGCTGAGACTTCCCCAGCTTAATCAGGCTCAGCCGACCCCCATTGAGTGTGGCGAAGGCCGTCTTTGATGGCTTGGTCCTCATTCTGTCCTCCCTCTAGTCCTGGTGACACCCACGGCTACAGGCTGTAGGGACTCCTTGTCCTCCTCTCATCCGTGGGAACTGTGACTTTTTGGGACATGTATGACTTCTGTGAGCAATCAGGGCCTGCCCCCACTCTCGGGGTCCTTCACTCTCGTCCTTTGCTTCTCCCTCTTCCACTAACTGCTGCCTGCGGCCTGTCTGCTTGGCGGCATGCCTTGGCAGGACCCGCCAGAGGTACCCACTAACTCTGCTGCGTGTGGCCTGTCTGCTTGGCGGCATGCCTTGGCAGGGCCCGCCAGAGGTACCCACTAACTTACCTCCACCACCGGCACGTCTGCTCCCTCCCGCCTGTAACAAGTCTGCCTTCTCCTTGCCTTCCATCAACACCTCCACTCGGGTCTCTGGTGGAGCTACCTGCCTCCGACCATCCCCCTGGATGTGAGACTGGCCTCAGGATTTCTTGGGCCAGACGGTTGGGGAACAGAGAAAAAATTCCCCACTTTCTTCCTTCTCCCTTCCTTATGACTTAGATAAACATGCTTTGAGCAGCAACCATCTTGGCTGGTGACCTCATCGTGATGCAGATGGCCATGTGGCTGGCAGCCATTATTTACTAAGGCTTACTAAGATTAAAAATAGATTTAGTTTTGATGACCTCTTTGTTCATTTTATCTCCTTCTAGAGTAAGGAAGCAATAAGTCTCAAATATTTGGGATTGGTATGGACTTTTTGTATGATAATAGAGATGTAAAGCTATATTTGATTCAACACTGGTTTATAGTACACTCTATATGATAATAGAAATTTAAATTTATAAAGATCTGCTCAGATTAATAAGAGTTAACTTAGTGATTTACACCCATTTCTTCTAGAAAATTTAAATAAATGATGTCATACATTCGATAAATGGGGTACCTAATAAACAAGATATATATTCTATGACGGAATTTCCGGTCCCCTGAGAGGGTCCTCTTCTCAGAGTTGGGCCACACCCTGACTCACAAGCCCCTTTCCCCTGTTCCTGTTTGGCCTGGGATCTTTCCCTGTCACTCTTCTTTGCCTTCTCAGGCGTGAGCAAGTCCTAGCCTTACGGAAGCTGCTAACACATTGACTGTTAGGGAGCATAAGCTGAGGTCAGCCATTCCTACCTAACGGACAAGCAGTGCTCAAATGCTCGAGATCTGCAGACTCTGGCTCTTAAAATGTTGATCAAAAAGCTTATTATATCAGAGACTCCCAGATCCTAGCAGTGGCCCAAGGTCTCTGAAGAAGATTATGAGGCACCATGACATCTCCACCTGGATTATGGCAGGCAACGTTGACCTCTGGGCAAAATGCCCCAATGCAACACCTGCTACCAGGACCGGGCCCCAACTGTGGACAAACATTAGGACGTCAGAGTATCAATTGCACCTCTTTTGCCTAGACAAAGTAAGATCAGTCTTCTCCATGTCCCTCTTCCACAGGAAAAACTCCCACTTTATGGGCCTGGTGGCCAAAGACTGATGCTGTTCTGATACTTCTGCCTCCAACGATGGGAGACCCGGGCATGGCTGACTGGGTATGCACTGGTCCCTGTTATCTTTAATAGATTTGAAAGCTGCTTGGCCTGCACTCAGATATAATTTATCCTTCTCAGATCTCTGATTCAATTTGAGAACCAGGCTTTGCTTCAGCTGCCTTCTCAGTTCTCTATATAAAATTCACAGATCTCCCTCTCCTAGGGCTACTACTAGGTCTAGACACAACTTACCTTGTTACCGGATCAGATAAACTCACAGAACAGATTTCAATGTAACTTTTTACTGTTGACTGTTCTCAGTATCCCCTGATAAATTAGATAAAAAGAAATAGCTTTAAGGTTTGTTTATATGAAGATATAAACTTCTTCTTACTTCTGTTCACTTACATATCCTTCTCAGATCTGATGATGTTTAGGGAAGGCTCCCTCCTCCTTCACTCACTCAACCACTTCCATTCAGTAAATTTCCTCTGGTTGTAGATTTAAAGATATGTTTCATTAGGCTGAAACCAGGAAATGCTCATACCTTTTAACCCAAAGCCATAGCTTTTGCTATGACACCAAGATGTAAATCTGTTCCAGTTGCTTTACAGACACTTGGAGGTCCCTGCACAGATCCACCCCTCCTGCCAGGCTTGTGCCAGGGCCAATCCACAGGGGTCCTCCAGATATGCCAGCCCCTGAACCAGCTCCAAGGATGCCAACCACCAAGTAAGGATACCAACTGGGTGAATACTGACAGGTTAACTTCATCTACATGCCCACTCATAAAAACTCTGTTATCTCCTAATCCGTTGACACTTTTTACAGGATGAAAGAGATATTTCCACCACACAGCAGATGCAATGGCTCCTGTACTCCTGATTTGGTGTGCCGTTCCCCAACCTCCTGGAACATCACTGCTGCAACCTGCCTTCTCAGCCCCCTCCAGGAACACCTGAGATCTCCACGATGACAGCTAACTGAATGCTTCTTCACTCATACCCCTCACCATGCGTGACTCCCAGCTTCCCCCTCCCCACTTCGCCCCTTGTCAGCAGGAAGCATTCTCGAGAATTTGGCACCCTCATTCCCCCCACTTGCTATCCACAACTCACCTTTTTATAATACTCAAAATGGAGGAACGCTAGTATTCTGACCTGCACCTTGGGGACCCACCCAGCATCCTGACATCATCTTAAGTAAGGTCCCCTTTAAGAAAAAACTCCTCTGCCTTCACTCCCCCCCACCAGAGGTACCAAACACCCCTCTCTCTCTTTCTCTTTCTCTTTCCCTCTCTCTCTCTCTCTCTCTCTCTCTCTCTCTCTCTCTCTCTCTCTCTCTCTCTCTTCCTTTAATCATAAAAACTTTCCATATGGAAGTCATATCTACCGTGTGAGTAACTTTCCAGCAGATGGCGCCATGCGGTAATCTGCTGCGTCTGCATGGTGTGTCTCACCTGTGGGGCACCTTGGTCCAAACCATTTCACAACATTAACAAAATCCTGTCTTGAAAAAACCAAAACCAAAACCAAAAAGAAAAAAGAAAAAGAAAAGAAAGAAAAAGAGCATAATCAGAATTCCTACCTCAGATGTTTGCTCTTTACCTCAATGAGTTGATATTCTTTTTTTAAAAAGATTGTTTATGTGAGTACTGTATCTGCATATTATGCCTCCACACCAGAAGAGGGTATCAGATCCCATTATAGATGGTTTTGCACCACCATGTGGTTGTTGGGAATTGAACTCAGGCCTCTGGAAGAGCAGCCAGTGCTCTTAATTGCTGAACCATCTCTCCAGGCATGAGTTGATATATATATATATATATGTTTTTCAAGGCAGGGTTTTTCTGTGTAGTTTTGGTGCCTGTCCTGGATCTCACTCTGTAGACAAGGCTGGCCTCGAACTCACAGAGATCTGCCTGCCTCTGCCTCCCGAGTGCTGGGATCAAAGGCGTGCGCCACCACCGCCTGATTAATTGCTGGAATTACCCACATGAGCTTAATTTCCACAGCTCTCTATTTTATGGGTGACATGATTGGCCTGTGTTGGGTCCTGAGGATGTGAGAATAATGGGGACCAGACACCAAAGTCTATTAACCAGAAGCAAACTTTATTCCAAACACCACAGGGCACAGAAAACTTGTAGCTAGCTAGGGCCACAGACAGAGTTGGGCTTCTGACATGGTGACCCTGAGAGGAACTTCCAAGCCTCTTCTTACAGTAAAATCCAAGCACCAGGTGGTGGGTCACAGGGTTTTACAGTCTTGAGCTTGGGCCTTGAGTCACATGACATTCTGAGAGTCTCCAGTTTCGATTGCAGGGTGTTAGTTCAGGTATTTGTGAAAGCCTGTGGCTGTCTTGACACAGCTGTCTTCCCTGTAGCTGAAAGGAATGTAGGGCAGAGGGTCACACAGAGGCAAGTGTTAAAGTGTAACCTTTGTCCACAGCAGCTGTCAGCTCCAATTTTCCTAGGATGTGTACAGGCTGTGTACAGTTTTCATACTCCTGGGCTTTTCATTCCCCCATGAGTTTATATCAGAATCTAACACTTGATTCTTCTGAATCTGTATGTGAACCTGAGTCTGAGTTTTCAATAATTGTATATTATGAGCACAGAATCAAGAGTTTCACTGAAGAAATGCATTTTTTTTACAAACCTAATCAGTGTATTAATTACACATGGACCAATTATTAAGAGTATCAAAAGAATAAGCAATGGTCCAGTAATGGAGGGCAATAGAGTCGTTAGCCAAGGGAACCAATTAAAGAGCTTATGGAACCAGGAAAATGATCGTTTTCTCTCTCTCTCTGTCTTTCGAGGAGAATCACTTTGAAGAACGTTTCTAACAACGCCTGAGGGGTTAGCACAGGAACAGCAGGATTCACCCACGGTGGCACATAGCCCTCCTTGTGTCGGGAGTGGTAAGTCTAGGCCCTTCTGTTTTGTAAGACCGTTTCTGCTGAAGAGTCTACCTGTTGTTCAAGGTATGAGGTTCTGCCTGGAGGTGGAATAGGCCTTTTCCACAGCCTCAGAGAGACTGGTTAACTGGCTTGACTAGTAATCAGCGCTGCTGCCCCCAGGACAGCGGAACTTGCAATACCTATTCCCAACATTATGGGGACAAGGATTGGGGCTCCTCTCTTATGTTGTACCCCTAGGGAGGACCCCCTGTTGGCTGGACCATCATAATAATATATTTGAGGGGCAATTTGTACCAAGATACAGAATTCAGGTTGCTTTCCCATGTGAAAAGGCTAGTTGATGTACAGGAGTATAAACCCATGGTACAGACATACCAAGACCCTTGGGGAGCAATCAGCTGATGGGAGTTGTTGAAGTTAAGAGAATTGGAAGACCCTGAGAAAAAATATATACTTTTATATATTGACGAATATATATATTCGTTTTGTCTAAGGGATAGTTGTATGAGCAGAAGCAAGTTGTATCTCCTTGAATGTTTCCTAGGGTAAGAGGGGCCTCCCAGGGACAAGCTGTTTTGTTGGTTAGGGACACAGTTCTGAATGTTATGGATGGCTGTGTAACCAGAAGACCTAATCCTATGTCAAAAGGCATCCAGGGTCTAGACATAACCAGAAGTCATCAGTGAAATTCATAAGGGTCGAGTTAAGGAGGGAGTTAGTGGCCAGGACTATTTCAAAGAGGGGGTCCATAGGTGCTGGTGGTGGTGTAGCACAAAACCTAATTTGTCTTAATAAAAACTCAGAGCCAGATGTCAGGGTAAATGCCGAAAAATCAGAGAATCAGAGCAGCCACCCACTAGTTCTTACCTCTACAAAATCCTCAGCGAAAGCACTGAGCTCCTTTCTCCTCCTGCCTTATATTTAAATATTTAAAATTTGTAAAGAAAAATTTTATTAATTTATTTATTAATCAGTTTTAAGGTGTAAAATTAATGAGTAATTTTACCTTAGATGAAAGAAATACTTCAGAGCTGGTGTCCCAGTTCTTGCAATGGATTTTTGGGTGTAGTAGCGCTGTTCAGCCAGCAGGTGTCGCAGGTGTAGTGCTAAAGCAAGTCCTGAAGCGTTCCGAAGACCTTGACCTGTATTGAGCTTAAACAGCTAACGAACAAGTTTTAACCAAGAAGTAGCTGCCTGTTGGTGGTGTTGTTATGGGGCCAGCTGCTTGTGTATGGTGCACGTAAAATGGCTGGGGCGCATGGTGGTGGAGGCTGGTGGGTGGTGGCAGCCATGGGTGGGCGGGAACCTGTGGTGCAGTGGGTAAACAGAGGCCGGCAGGTGGGAGGCGCTCAGCCTCCTCCCATATTAGCATGCAGTAGGTGTACTCAGCAGCACGTATGGGACCAGGCCGGGGGCGGGGGCGGGGGCGGGGGCACGCGGTTTGTGAGCTGTGGCTAGTTCTAGTTTGAATGGGCCGTGGGGTCAGCAAGTAAGCACTGGGATCTGGGCAATGGCTCAAATTAGGGAGTGGATGCAAGTCTGCCACGGTGGGCAGGACACAGATGCGGCTACTTGGGAGGGAGGGAGCCATAGGTGCATAGTTAGCAAGCAGGGGTCTGAGCTTCCAGGTACGTGGCAGATCATTCAGGCTGCTCACCGAGTCTGTGGGCAGACATCCATTGAAGCTATCTGCACGGGTAAAAGGCTGTGGATGGCTTACCCATGCCCCACATTGGGTGCCAGATAATGGGAGAAATCCATGGAGTCTATTTAATGAACAAATAAATTTATTTGGGGGTTAACTCACTACCATGGGAGATTTATCCTAGGGTCTGGGAAAGCTGAGCTATGTCCCATGCTGATTCACCTGGTCCCAGCTCTCAGCATCTGATACCACAAGGAGGTGAAGAGAGGACCATGTATGTGCATCCCAGGCCTTAAGGGTCCCCAGCAACCCACTACATGCCTCTCTCTGCCCACCCACATCACTTCCTGTCTCAACCTCCCTAGGGCTGGGATTAAAGGTGTGTGTGCCTCCCAAGTACTGGGAACAAAGGCATAAGATCCCAAGTGCTGGGATTAAAGGTGTGTGCTACCACTGCCTGGCTTCTATGGCTAACTAGTGGCTGGCTTTGCCCTTTGATCCTCAGACAAGCTTTATTCGGATCATACACAAAATATCATCACATTTCCTCCTTTTGTCTAAAATTAAAAAAAAAGATTATAACTAATAAAAGAAAAACTATATACAATAAGTACAATAACTATATACAATGTATACAGGCAATAAATACATCAACAGTGTCTAGTCTGTTAACATTTGACAAATTCAAAGAAAATAATCCATTATTTATTCTATCTTGGTGAGTCCAAAAGCTTGTACCTAATTCACTTTCTATTCTAACTTATATTACTAGCTGAAAACTATCTTTTGATGTCTCTCAAACTTATACACTTTACACCTCTTTAGTGAGTTTCTTTTCTGAATTTGTTAACAACAACAACAACAACAAACCCTGTATCTATTTCATCTTCAACTTCAGAGACCTGAGAAGGAAATAATATTAACGGAGTAAGCAGGAAGTACAAGCAAGTGACTTCCAAAAATTGTAAGAAATGACAGAAACAGCTGGCTGCCTGGACAGTCACCCAAGGTTCCTCCACAGTGTTGGGGCATCCATCTTTGGCCTACAGGCCTAGCATATCTGACAGACTTATCTGTGAAGCAGGATTCTCTGAAGGGCTATCCTACCTTGTCTTGGCAAAGTTCAGCAGTCCTTTCTTTTGTGTCCTGCTTGTCCATTTGGACAGCATACTGTAGCAGTTGAGGCAAGGGCGTTTTCTTGCTCAGTGACTAACTTTTACCACAAAGGAAGTAAACTCCATATAGAGTTTTTTTGATGACCATCATCTTCTGTGAAGTATATTGGTACTGCTAGGAGCAGACATGTCTCATTGTCATTAAAAAAAAAAAAAGAACCTATGTTATTAAAACATCTTAAGTGCCATATTCTGTAGATCTCTGAAGTGTTTGAAGATGACCTGTCTATCTAAAATATACCTGTTTGACCTTGAAAACATACCTAATATGACTACAAGTTCAATTGTAATCGATGACTAATTACTAACCTGTATTTTCTTATTATCCTAATTAATTGGTAATAATAACTTTCAAAGACTACAAATTTGCATTACATTGTTAAATGAGATATATAGGTACAATACCTTGAACAAGATTAGAAATGTATGTACAGTATGTTCTAACAAAAATAACCTCAAATTTGTATCAATATACAAAATTTGTATACAATATACAAAAGTCCAATCCAATGTAAAATATTTAAAACTAGTAGTTGATTTTTAAAAGTAGAATCAATAATCTGGGCTTTTAACCTATCATATCTATATCCCCCTTTTTCTTTTCAGAGTAGATTCAATAATTTACCTTTTATCCTGTCATTTCTATATCCACCCCCTTTTTTCAAAACAAGAATCCTGAATCTAATCTTTTTTGTTCAGCTTTTTTCCTGATGATTACCAATAAATAACAACTTGTAACCAACCACCCTAAATGATGACAAATATTCATAAACAGTTTAAAGACCAAAAACCACCCACCCTACCTCTCCGTAATGTGGGTGTCATGCTCTTAAGTTTACTTCCTGCTGTCTGGAGGCGATGGCCTCTTTAGGGGATCCTGAAAAGAAAAATTTGGTTTAATTGTCAAGTCCTGGGAGAGGTAGCTGTGCCATTTATTGTCCAGTCTCTGAAATGGGAATGTGCAGTGCTGGTTTCCAGTAGTCTGTGAGGCTGGATCATCTCAGCCAGCCACCTCAAAACTGTGCTGAGCAGTTTGTAGTCCAAAGCTGATCTTTAGGTGGTGTTTGTCAGCTTAGTGGCGTTATCATAGTCTGTGTGGAATCATCATTGTGGGGCCTTGTCATCCTTTTGGAGACTTCAAAGGTCACTGTTAGGCATGGTCATGGTTCAATGCAGAAAACTTAATAAATGTCATATGCAGCAGATCTCAAAGAGGCTAAAGGATCAATATTTGTTATTTTATAGAAGTTTGCCAAAAGATTCACTTTATGGTTTCTCTTTAATTTTTTGTTGTTGTTCTCTCTTCTATAGCTGTTCTATCATCCAGAGCAGTATGGTTTCTTACAATAGGCATTAGGTTCATTAATTGCTCTGGGAAGGAGTTTCCTCCATGATGACAGGAAATGACTGAATTGAATTTGATGTGAGGCTCCTGTGAGAGGCCCCCCAAGGTATTTCCCGATGGCAAAGGATTACCTTGACTTTCCCTTGTTGATCTGCCGTTTGTAAATCTAATGGCTGCCTTTGCCACACCTTCTACATAATCCAGAAGGGAGGGGTGTTCTGTTGGGATTATTCTTAGAAGAACATTGTTTCTAGAAATGCCTTGTTTACAGTCCCTTTTTAGGTGACTTTGTTTACCACATTTGAAACACCTAACATTTCGATTTTTCTTCAAACCTCTGGAAATCACCTTTCCTATCCAAGCCTCATCATGGTTATGAGATTCAATATTGATTCTATCTTGGATCCATTCCTCCAAGGGTGTTGATTGCAGTGGGCTGCAAGAATATATTATAGAGATTCAGCTGTATATAATAAGCTATACCTTGATTGACCAAGGAGTCATTCAAGAGGAAGCCATTTATCAAGGAATATTTGGTGTTATTTAGCTTTTAATATATACCAGCTATCTTATGTTATGAAATTCTTGTGCACCCATATACTACTGGGCTTTATAGCAAACAGTTTAGCTGCTCAGACCTACTGCTGATCCACTAGGTAACACCCCTGCAGGGCCTAGGAGACAGGCTGGTTGTAGATGCATAGTTTTGTTTCTTGTGCAAATGAAGCTCAGACCGTCCCCTTCCTTCAGGCCTAGTGGTATTGCAGAGCAATTGACTCAGGACAATTGGGCTTTTTGCATAACCAGGTGTAGTAAAGACTGGAGCAGAACTCCTGGCCCAGGCAGAGTCATGGAGCCAGAGAAGGAGGAACAAGGCAGATCATTTATAGAATGTGGCTCAGGCTGAGAGTGAGGAGCAAGGAAAAGTTATTTGTAGACCGTAGGTGGATTTGTATCTGGTCAGGAGAGGAGAAGAGGGAGTAAAGATGGAGGATGTAGGAACAGAGGATGAAGATGAGACTGAAGGCATAAGAGCTTAGTTACTATTAGGCTATGAGAGACCAGAAAAAGAAGGGCAAGGAAGAATTGAGTGTCAGGATGGAACTGAAGCTGTATAGATGGAATTTTGTCTTAGAGAAATAAAGTAAATGGACAGAAGAGCATGGTGTACATAGCTTCTTTTCCATCAGATAACCCCACTCTGGACATAGCATCTTACCCAGGACCCTGGGAGGGATTTTTTTTAGGGTAGGCCCTTGGGAAAATTCCATTAGCTGATCTTGCCTTTAATGGCCTAATTACCCTTTTGCATTGTGCATTAGCATTTTCAAAAGCCAGAGATTCAATTATTACTTGTCTAGCCTCTGAATTTGGTATCATTCTATTCACTGCTGAAGTCAATCTTTGTAAGAAATCAGTGAAGGTTTCTTTTGGGCCCTGTATAACTTTAGTAAATGATTCAATTTTCTTTCCTAATTCTTCAGTTCTGTCCCAAACATTCAAGGCTACTGTGTGACATAAAGCCAGGGTGTGGTCAGCATATAGAGAATTCTTTTGTACATTAGCATAATCTCCCTCTCCAAGAAGTTGGTCTTTGGAGACTTCCATATCTAGCCCTACTTTGTTGTCCAATGGTCTTAGCCTCATCTTTCCACTAGGTCCTCCATTGAAACTGAGGACCAGGCTCCAAGACTGCTGTAACCAAATCTTTCCAGTCTTGAGGGATAATTCTATTACAAGTTGACCAGGAGTTTAACATCTGCTTCACAAAAGGCAAATGCATGCCATATAAGACTCCTTGAATCTCCTCAAATCTAACATTTGCACAGGAGTCCATTCAGTTCTTACAAAGCCTCGGGACATCTATCATTTGGCAGTTCCTGTAAGGTTACTGGATAAATTAAGGTTGGCTGTTTGAAAATCTTAGGCTATTTCTCTGTAACCTTATAATGCAATGCTGAAGTTGGTTCTCGTTTAAATTCCTCTGTCTGGGTCTGAATATCTATGATTTTTTTAAAATAAGTTTTTCTAAAACTTTTATCTTGGCACTCATATTAACCAACATTTTTAATGATAAAAATGATCAAACAGATACTATTTATAATTGACATTATGTAAATCCCATCTAAACTATCCTCTCATCTAATTGTTCCATTTTCAAACTACACATCATGTAATCATACAGAGACCTAATTCTCTCCATCATAATAGTGTTTCCCATTTTTTAATGTGGGAAAACTCTCTCTTTTAACTAATTCCTCCCTTTAAGAATTCCCAATTGTCTCACCAAATCTGCTGACTATGACAACTGAGATGTGAGGCTGACTGCTTCTGTGTAGAACAGTACAGCTACCTAGTGTAGTATCAGCCCAAGAAGGGGGTCCAGGGAGAGCCCAGAACCCGCTGGGAGAGAAGAAGCCAAAGAGCCAGCTGTCTATTCAGTGACCAGCTGATGGGAGTTGTTTAAGTTAAGAGTATCAGAAGACCCGGAGAAAATACTTTTATATATTGATAGATAAGCAGTTTTGTCTAAGGGATAGTTGTATGAGCAGAAGCAAGTTGTATCTCTTTGAATGTTTCTTAGGGTGAGAGGGGCCTTCCAGTGACAAGCTGTCCTGATGGTTAGGGACACAGTCTTGAATGTTATGGATGGTTGTGTACCCAGAAGACCTAATCTTATGTAAAAAGGCATCTAGGGTCTAGACATAACCAGAAGTCATCAGTAAAATGATGTTAAGGAGGAATAAGTGGCCAGAACCATTTCAAAGAGGGGGGTCCTGGTGCTGGTGGTTCAGTTTGGCTTTTCATCATTTCCTTAGTTATCGTTAACACAACAATCCCAAGTGAAGTGACATTCTGGGTAGCATTGGGCTGGGTTGTGAGGGCCTGAATGGGAATCAGGAAAGGCCTAAGGAGGTCATGTAAAGGTCCTATGAGGAGGACTGGAGTCTTGACCTGTGACTGTTGTGTGGTAAATGCCATTCCACAGTCACTACCTGATTCCCATAATCTAAATCCCCAAGATCTTCCCAAGTCCCAGTAGCTATAGGCTTGTGGGTATGCAGCATCCCGTCTCTTAACTTGGATTATAATAAGGTTACAGAATATGGGTTTTGTGCAGGAACTATTAACAGAAGTTATTGTTATTGTTATTGTTATCGATATTGTTATAAAGGGGTTCTTGTCGGGGTTGGGGATTTAGCTCAGTGGTAGAGCACTTGCCTAGCAAGCACAAGGCCCTGGGTTTGGTCCTCAGCTCCAAAAAAATAAAAATAAAATTAAGGGATTCTTGTCAACATTCCAAGAGGGGACCCAAGTTTCACATCCCCAGGATGGACATCAGAATTTGTTTTGACTGGAGCAAGCTGGGGTGGAGACAGCCAGGCAAGCATAGTAATGTTTTTCCCTTGAAATCCTCCTGAAAGACTTTTAGTAAAGGCTCAAGATTCCCATACTTTCCTAGGCTGAGAACTGAGCTGGAGAGAGCTTCCCCATGAGTGGCTCTCCGAGGTACCCGATTGAATATTAGGTCTAGCCTTAGATGACACAAGTCAGTCTTACAGATTGGGGCTGTCTCAAAATCTGTTTAGATCATTTCAGATATTAGTTGCCCTGTCCAGAGGTCTGTGAATCTCCAAATAAAACTAACAGGGGAGCCAGGCAGTGATGGCGCATGCCTTTAATCCCAGCACTTGGGAGGCAGAGCCAGGTGGATCTCTGTGAGTTCGAGGCCAGCCTGGTCTATAGAGTGAGATCCAAAACTACAAGAAGAAACTACAAGAAGAAACCCTGTCTCAAAAAACCAAAAATAAAACAACAGAGGAGGGTACTGGGAGGTTCCCAGAGATCAGAAAAGTCATGGTAGTTTGTAAGCTTTTAGTCTTATCTTTAGTGGGTCCTTAAGGCATTAGAAGGCCTTCCAACTGATGGTTGGGTCATCCAACCTTCCATCAGGAGTGGGTTTGAGATGTGAGTGGTGAATCTACATCTTTTTTTTTTTTTTTGAGTAAAACTGAAATTTATTATATGCCACAGTCGTCCTAGGGACCTCCATGCTATATATATATGGTTCTATGGGTTGTGGTCTGATTGTTCATTTTATATCTAGAATCCACCAATGAGTGAGTACATACCATAACTGTCTTTCTGGGTTTGGGTTACCTCACTCAGGATGATTTTTTCTAGTTCCATCCATTTGCCTGCAAATTTCATGCTTTCATTGTTTTTCTCTGCTGAGTAGTACTCCATTGTGTATATGTACCACATTTTTTTCATCCATTCTTCCGTTGATGGGCATCTAGGTTGTTTCCAGGTTCTGGCTATTACAAATAGTGCTGCTATGAACATAGCTGAGCATGTATCTTTATGGTATGAATCAGCATTCTTTGGGTATATGCCCAAGAGTGGGATGGCTGGGTCTTGAGGTAGTTTGATTCCTAATTTTCTGAGAAACCGCCATACTGATTTCCATAGTGGTTGTACAAGTTTACATTCCCACCAACAGTGGAGGAGTGTTCCCTTTGCTCCACATCCTCTCCAACATTGGTTGTCATTGGTGTTTTTGATCTTAGCCAGTGAATCTACATCTTGATTCCATCTACCTTAACAGCAGTTGGGGTAGTCAGGATCACGGTGTGCGTTCCTCTCCAGAGTGGTCCAAGGGCCTCTTTATGATGTCTCTGGATCCAAATGAGGTCACCCAGTTTGTGGTTGTGTGGTTTGGCAGGTGGCAACTCATAAATGTGTCTCAGGGGTGGGAAGATTTTGTCCTGGACTGTCTCGAGAGCCTGGGTGGACTTAAGGAGCTTATATTCAGACATCTCAGCCATGACTTCTGAGGGGAGCTTGGGAACCAAGGGAGAGAGTCTTTCTGCCAAACATGATTTCATAGGGTGTTAACTCACAATAGTAGGGAGTTCCACCCTGAACAGGGCAAAGGATAGGGGAGCTGTCCAGTCATTGCCAGTTTCTAGGATTAATTTAGGTATGGTCTCTTTTAGGGTCTGATTCATCTGTTCTATCTGTCCTGAACTCTGGGAGTGATATGCACAATGTAATTTCCAATTAATCCCCAATTTTAGCTAAGTCTTGTGTTACCTTAGAGATGAAAACTGGTCCATTGTCTGACCCTATCACAGAAGGAAGTCCATACCTTGGGATGAGTTCATCAATGATCTTCTTGACTACTGTCGATGTAATATCTTTTCCAACCTGAAAAAGTGTCAAGAAAGACTAGGAGGTATTTAAATCCTTATTTTCCAGGTCTTACCTCAGTGAAGTCCACCTCCCAATGGATTCCTGAGGAGGTTTCTCTTTCCCTCTTGCTTTGAGAGGGCTCTTTCTTTTGTGGGTTAGTAGCCTGGCAAGGGAGGCATTGAGTTACACACTCCTCCACTAATTGATTTATGTTGAAAATTTTTGAATTTTGATTTTCTTGGGAGTTCTTTTAATTCCCTTTGGCCTAAATGCATTCCTTTGTGGATTTGGTAGATCAAAGACTTGGCCAGTTCAGTTGGCAGGATGAGTCTTTCATCCAAAGTGTACCTCCATCTGTTTTTAATCTTGGTGTTTGATAAAGAGGCAAAGTCCTTATCATCTTGGGTAGAATAATCTGGCATCTCAGTAAACACAGGGTCTGGGAGTGTTATTAGTAGGTTGGTGGCAGCCAGGGCAGCCTCTGTGGCTGCATGGTCTGCTCTCCTTTTGCCTTGGGCTTCATAGGAGTTTCCTTTCTGATGTCCTGGGCAATGGATGGCCAGTCTTTTTGGGAGCCAGGAGGCAGATAATAAATTTAGGATCTCTTGCTTATTTTAATAGTTTTTCCTTCAGCAGTTAGTGTCTTTCTCTGCAGATGGCCCTGTGGACATGTGCCGTGGCAAACACGTAACAGCCGTCCATATGAACATTAATAGTTTTGTCTTTTCCTAATTGTAAGGCCTTGACTAGGGCAGTTAGCTCAGTTTTTTGTGCTGAGGTGCCAGAGGGCCAGGCTATGGCTCAGATCGTCTCTGAGGGTGTCACTATTCCACACTTGCATACTTGGTTCCTTCCCTTGCCATTCATGAAGTATGTGAGGTCTGGATCTGGTCAAGTATGGTGGTATTTTATTTGTACTGAAATGTGATTTTATTTGTATGTTAATAAATAAAGTTGCCCGGGGGTCAGAGCTATTAGCAAGCCATAGCGAAAGCTGGGCGGTGGTGGCGCACACCTTTAATCCCAGCACTTGGTAGGCAGAGCTAGGTAGATCTCTGTGTGTTCGAGGATACAGCCAGCATTGGAGACACATGCCTTTAATCTCAATACCAATCATAAAGACCTGGAGGTCTGTACAGACAGGCAGTGACTAGGAGGTCATATGGTTGGGTTTACAACCAATGAGAAGGCAGAACAGAAACTCTATAAAAAAAAAAGACAGACACAGGAAGTAGGTCTCTTTCGGAGAGGTACAGCGACAGTTAAGGGTAAGGTTTTTAGCTCTTAGCTATTGCTCTGACCTCTTGGCTTTCATCTCTGTATTGGCTCTGTGTTTCTTATTTAATAAGACGGTTGGTTACATCTACAGTCAAGGGATGTCAGTCAAGTCTGGTCAGATTCTATGTACTTGTAATGTCTCTGTGCAGTCATGGATGTTATCTGAATCTGGGTTAGGCATCAGGGTCACTGGGTTGAGAGAAGTGCTTGGGAGGAATCTAATGCAAGGGGGATTGAGGAGCAAGGCCTGGTAGTGTGTTAACTGGGCATTGGCCATCCACTGGTAGGGGAAATTTTGAGGACCCCCTCTATATAGTGGGGAGTAACTGTGGTTAAAGTTTGCTCCAGAGTCAATTTGTCAGCATCCTTGACCATCAGCAGAGCTGTAGCTGCCATACTGTGGAGGCAGCTGGGCCTTCCAGAGGCCACAGGATCCAATTGCTTGGACACATAGGCCACTGGCTACTTCCAGGGTCCAAGGTACTGAGTCAGGACTCTCTTAGCTACCTCTGCTCTCTCATCTATGAAGAGTTGGAAGGGCTTGTTTATGTCTGAGCAGAGCTAAGGCAGGGGTCTTGAACAGGGCTTCCTTTCTGGCTTTAAAGGCCTCTTCTTGAGTCTCAGTCCAGAGGAAGGACTACTCAGCCCCCTGAGTAGTCTCATATAGGGGTTTGGCCATTTCAGCAAATCCCAGTGTCCAGAGTAGGCAGATTCTGGATGAGCTTAGAAATTCTCAGATTTGCCTCAGCTCTTAGGGGCTGGGATATCCAGGAAAGTCTGTTTCTGAGCAGGTGACAGCCATCTCTTACCTTCTTTTAGAATGTATCCCAGGTATGTGACTTCTGAGATGCAGACCTGGGCCTTTTTAGCTGATACCTTATATCCCAGATGATCTAAGGCTTGCAGAAAGTCTCTAGCTGCCTGTAAACAAGAGTCCTGGTTCTTGGAAGCAATCAAGAGGTCATCCACATATTGAAGAAGGCTTACCTCAGAGTGTGAGGTCTAGTAGTCCCTCAAGTCTCAATGGAGGGCTTCATCAAAGATGGTTGGGGAGTTCTTGGATCCTTGGGACAAGGGAGTCCAGGTGAGTTGCCCACTGAAGCCTCAATCTGGGTCATGCCACTTGAAGGCAAAGATGGGCTTACGGTGATATTTTATTTGTGCTGAAATGTGATTTTATTTGTATGTTAATAAAGTTGCCTGGGGGTCAGAGGTCATAGCCAGCCATTAAGCAGAAGTCTGGTAGTGGTAGCACATGCCCTTAATCCGATCACATGTCAGGCAAAGTCTCTGTGTGTTCAAGGACTCAGCCAGTATGGTGACACCCGCCTTTAATCCCAGTACCAACCATAGAGACCTGGAGGTCTGTATAGACGGGCAGTAACGAGGAAGTCATGTGGTTGGGTTTAGAACCAATGAGAAGGCAGAACAGAAAGGCAATAAAAAAGGCAGGACACAGGAAGAAGGTCTCTCTCTCAGGGGAAGGACGGCAGTGAGTGGTAAGTAAAGGGTTCTTAGCTCTTGGCTGCTGCTCAATCTCTGGGCTTTTAACTCCTTATTTGGCTCCGTGTTTCTTATTTAATAAGACCGTTTAGAATTACATCTACATGGGCTGGCTCTTGTCTTCTAGATTTAGGCTGAAGAAGGTGTCTTTTTTTTTAAATTTACTTTTATTTCATATGCATTGATGTTTTGCCTGCATGTATGTTTGTGTAAAAGTGTAATATCTTGGAATTACAGACCGTTGTGAGCTGCCATGTGGGTGCTGGGAATTGAACCCAGGTCCTCTAGAAGAGCAGTCAGTGCTCTTAACCACTGAGCAATCTCTCCAGCTCCTGAAGAAGGTGTCTTTAGGGTCTTGAACTGAGTAAACCTGGAGCTCTGGGTAGAGGGAGCTCAGGAGGATATAAGAGTTGGGAACAATTGGATGAATATCTTCCAGCCATTTGTTAACTTCCCTAAGCTCCTGCACCAGTTGATATCATTGGTCCTTGGCTTTTTGGCTGGCAGAAGCTGGGTGTTCCATAGAGACTGGCAAGGCACTAGAATTCCATGCTCCAGGAGTCAGTTGATGAGTGATGTCTAATTGGCAGGAGTCATGGGGTACTTACTGCCTTACCTGGATGGGTTGGGTACTTGCCTTTAAGGTAACCACAACTGGGGACTTCTAGATTGGTAGCCCTGGGGGATTGGTCTCTGCCCATACTCCAGGGATAGAACACTGAAGTTAAAGCATTAAAGGAGACACATCTGAAGTAAACATCTGTGGAAAGAGCCTGTATTCTTCTGGGTCCAGACATAAGGCATAGACTTTGGGCTATGGGGAGATTGTCACCCCCTTTCCAGTGAAATGAATTTGGGTTTTCATTTTGGTCAATAAGTCTCTTCCCAAGAGAGGGTAGGGGCATTCAGGGATAACTATGAAGAATGTGTAACCTTCTTTCTTCCCAAGTCCAGTTTGTTTTGTGATCCATGGATGTAAGGCTGTTCCTGTAGCCCCTTGAACCCATATTTGTTTATCTGATAGAACCCTAGTGGGATTTTTAACATGGAATGGTGAGTTATGGTGTCCACTAGGAAGTCAACAGGTTGCCCCTCCACATGTAGAGTCACTCAGGGCTCAAGAAGGGACTTCCAGCCCCATCCCCCTCAGTCATCTAGACCTGGCAGTTCAAGGACCCTTTGACATATTTAGGTTCTTTTTGTCCTTTCTTTCTCTGGGGACATTCCCTCTTCCAATGGTCCATTTCCTTGCAGTATGCACACTGATTCTTTTTGAGATGGGGAGTGCTCAGGGCTCCCATTATCTCCCCAACCTTTGGCTGTTTGGGACAGTTGATGGTTTCTAAGTTCAGTGGATCCCCGGCTCCTGTCAGCTGCCAATACAATAAGACCTTGGTCAGCCCTCGAGTTTGTCTGTCCTCAGGTGTCTCTCTGTTGTTATAAACTTTGGTGGCTTTAGCCGCTAATTTAGACAAATTTTTACCTTTGAATTCACCAAGCCACTGAAATTTCCTTTTAATATCTGGGGTTGCTTGGTTAATGAAAGCCAGATTAATCTCCACCTGATTTTCTGGTACCTCAGGATCCAAATAAGTGTAGGTATGATAGACATCCATCAGGCATTCAAGAAATGCACCTAGTGGTTAACTCTTTTCTTGTACTACCTGACTCACCTTAGAAACATTTGTGGGTTGTCTAGCAGCAGCTGCTCAGAGACCCCCCCCCATAAGAATCTGGTGATAGACCCTTTGCCTCTCCCTACGTTCAGCTGTGTTGCAGTCCCATCCCTCATCAGGCCAAGAAGTGGGGAAAGCAGCATTAGTAGCTGTCTCATCCTCGGTGGGGTGACTATCTGGAATCAGCTTGCGCCATTCTCCCAGGATTCTCTCGCTCCTCAGTAGTAAATAGAACCTATGGGAGCGGTTAACTGTCATCCCGAGTGGGTGATGGGTGAAGAAAACAGTATCAAGAAGTGCTATTAGTGGAGGAGTTTGGAGCACCCAGTTGTATAGATCACTGGTAACAAAGTGAAAATATGCTAGGCAAGGGTTGCCCTCTTCATTGGGTGGCCCTATAGTGTGGAATGGGAGAGCAATGGAGGCCACAATTTGTGGTTTTCGGAGTCAGTATGGAGTGGGCGTGGCTCAGGGGGTGAATGGTGAGAGGCAGAGGGGAGGAGAGGGGGGTTCCATGAGGGAGCAGAGGGTTTGGGGGAAGGTAAGGCAGGAGGGGAGTCAGCAGCTGTGTTATCCGCATCAGAGAGGAGTTCCCGCTTGTCTACAGGGTCAGGGCTTATAGGGAGAGGGAGAGCCATCCAGCTCAGGATCAGGAAGGAAGGGCAAGACCGCAAGAGTATCAGAATGGCCAGGTTTTCCTTTTGATTTCCTTGGTTGTATGGGAAGAATGGCAGTCTCGTTCTGAGGAAAGAATGAAGGGTTTTAACCAGGATGGGGGGTTGACCAGGAGAAAGCACCAGGCCACAATGTAGGGGATTTGGTCTGGATGGCCTGGATGGCTGAAAATGATATCCTGGACCTTAAGAATAAGCTTAAGATCAAAGGAACCACTGGGCAGTGGTGGTGCATGCCTTTAATCCCTGCACTTGGGAGGCAGAGTCAGATGGATCTCTGTGAGTTCAAGGCTAACCTGGTCTACAGATCGAGATCCAGGACAGGCACCAAAACTACACAGAGAAACTCTGTCTCGAAAAACAAACAAACAAACATACAAACAAACAAAGATCAAAGGAACCTTAGGGAGGCCATCCAACTCAGAAGTCTGACCATTCCAGTGAACACAAGACCTTAAGTCGTCCCAGTTCCACATGGGTGGTGGAGGCTGCTGCTACATCTCTGAAGTCAACGAATGAGAAAGGACAAGGTCCAAGGGAGTCTTAGGTTTAGAGGAAGTTTGACCATGGTAGGAATTAATTCATAAGCGAGCACAGCAAGGAGACCAACAGACCAACAATAAACAGGACAACGAGTAAACAAAAATGAGTAGATGAAGATCCGGTAGACAGGAAAGGGAGAACACTGTGCGATGGGCCCAGTGGTTCCAAACCAGTCCTGTAGGGCCACAAATGAACAACCCGATGGTCAGAGGCAGGGTCGAGGCATCCATCATTCCCCTCTGGATCAGAGGTCAACAGTGCATCTACCTGCTCTCTAGTGAGCCCCAGCTTGTTCAGACCCCAGATACAAAAAACAAACAAACAAAAAACAGAGATAAACTTACCTATTGTCCAGACCAGTAGAATAAAGTTGCCAGAGATTGGGGTGTCCTCCCAAAATTGCACAATCCTGGATGAGCCCCCAAAATGTTGAGTCCTGAAGATGTGGGAATAATGGGGACCAGACACCAAAGTCTATTAACCAGAAGCAAACTTTATTCCAAACACCACAGGGCACAGAAAACTTGTAGCTAGCTAGGGCCACAGACAGAGTCGGGCTTCTGACATGGTGACCCTGAGAGGAACTTCCAAGCCTCTTCTTACAGTAAAATCCAAGCACCAGGTGGTGGGTCACCAGGGTTTTACAGTCTTGAGCTTGGGCATTGAGTCATGTGACATTCTGAGAGTCCCCAGTTTCAATTGCAGGGTGTTAGTTCAGGTATTTGTGAAAGCCTGTGGCTGTCTTGACACAGCTGTCTTCCCTGTAGCTGAAAGGAATGTAGGGCAGAGGGTCACGCAGAGGCAAGTGTTAAAGTGTAACCTTTGTCCACAGCAGCTGTCAGCTCCAATATTCCTATGATGTGTACAGACTGTGTACAGTTTTCATATTCCTGGGCTCTTTACCTGGTCTTATAAATGAGGAAATAGAGGCTCAGAGAAATACAGTAAGTCATTCAATGTCATACAGCAAAGATAACATTTGAACCCACAGCTTCGAGTGAGACTTTGTAGCTTCTCAAGTCAGCCCACTGATGACCTTCCCATCCATTCTCCCACATCTCCCCCCATTCTCAGATCAATCACAGAGTCTGGGACCTGTGGAAACTGCTTGTCTGTCCCTAAAACAGGGAATCATTCAGCAGCATGATTTATCAATTACAGAATTACCCAAACCAAGAGAATCTGCTTCATGTGGTCCAGGCCAGGGTCCATGGCCTTGACCTCCACATCCCAGTCTTGAGAGGGAGAAGCGTGAAGGTCACAGTCTTGGTGGGCACAGCACAGCCCCCACCTGGCTGAGTGGGGCTCCTGTCGGGGACACACAGTGACTCCTTGTGCGGGAATTCCACTTGGTCCTAGGGCATGAGAGACAGGACCCTGTGCTCACAGGTATCTCTCTCTCTCTCAAACACACACACACACACACACACACACACACACACACACACACACACACACACACACTCAGTGTATGGCTTGACACAGGCTTGCTTTTGTTGTTTCATGCTGTCTGTCTTCAATTGCTCACCTTAAACCCAGATCGTTGTACCTATTGGTTGGGGTTAGTGTGACATTGCAGTGGTAATATGGGGCTGGAGATACGGCTCATCATTTCAGAGCACCGGCTGTTCTTGCAGAGGAGCTGAGTTCAATTCCCAGCACTCACAGTGGAGGCTCACAACTGTCTGTAACTCCAACTACAGGGGATTTGATGCCTCTGAGGACACTACTTATGAAGTAAACACACACACATACACACAATTAAAAAGAAAATAAATCTATTTTTTGGGGGGAACTGCTTTACCATCACCTTGAGGTTTCAGTATTATTATTATTTTTTTGAGACAGGTTTTCTTTGTGGAGTCTGGCTCCAGCTTTTTATATAAATGCTGGGAAACAAACTCAGCTCCTTATCCTTGAATAGTGAGCACATCACCCACAAAGTCATCTCCACAGCTCTTCCTCATTTCTTGGATGAGGAAACTCACTCAGATCCTGAGGTCACATGGCTGGAACAAAACAGCATCATGACCACCACAGAAGTCCTGGGTGGTGATGTCACCTGAGGGAGATGGAAGCTCCATTGAAGTTCTTTTGGGGACTGTAGAAAACAGTAATCAGCATGTTCTTCTGCAGGGAGATAGCCCAGGCCTCCAGAGACCTGTTAGGATGGGAAGAAGAGGGGATATGGCTATTGGATTGAGGTGTTAACAGAGAGGCAGAGGATGGAGAAGGTCAGGACTCAGTCACCTCCACCCTCTGAGTAAGCTCTGGATGACAGTCTGCTGGGAATTTATCTTGACCCCAAAGACAGCCAGTGCATGCCTGTACACTGGCTTATTGAAGACATACCTGGAGAGTGGAGGGTCTCTTGATGGCTTGGAGACACTTATGATCTCATGATTTCAGAGGATGATGCTTGGACCTCACTGCATTCAAAACATGAACCTGGGACTGGATTATGGCTCCGTGGGTAGTGTGCTTACCTAGCATGCTTGGAGTCTTGGGATCTTTCACTAGCACAGACTACCACAGGCAGAAGTCTGTGACTCCAGCACTCAAGGGGTGGAGACAGGAGGCTGCCTGGTGGCAGTGCAGCTTTTGGAGAGGCCAAGGTGTAGTGAATCTTTCTCTGTCCCACCAGCCAGCTCTGAAATCACGACATGGACACTTATTATTAATTATGAAGGCTCAGCTTAGTCTTGTCCCACTAGCACTTATAACTTAAATTAACCCATTTCTATTCATCTACATGTTGTAATGTGACTCATAGCTTTTACCTCTTCTCCTGCATATCTGTTCCCTCTGCATCCACTGGCAACTCTTCTTCCCAGCATCCTCTGTGCCTTGGAATCCTGCCTAGCTATTGGCCATTCAGCTTTTTAGTAAACCAATCAGAGTGACATCTTCACAGTGTACAAAAAGATTATTCTACAACATTTCCCCCTTTTTGTCTAAATAAAAAGGAAAGGTTTTAACTCTAATATGGTAAAATTATATACAATAAGAACAATTATCATGTAAGAATTGTATTCACAATGTCCCATCTATTTTTATTTGACAAATTTACAGAAAATACTCCATTAACTATCCTTTCTTGATGAGTCCAGAGTTTTGTACTTAATTTACTTTTTGTCATAACTAAGGAAAATTCTCACTATACCTATCTAGTCTTCAACCTCATCAAAGACTGGAGAAGATTATAATATTACCTGAGTAAACAGGAAGTGCAGAGCAAACAACATCTAAAACTATGAAACAACAAAGACAGCTGGCTTTCTGAACAGTTACACAAGATTCCTCTGCAATGTTGGGGCATCCACCTTCAGCCTAGAGGCCTAGAATATCTGACAGATTTATCTGTGGAGCAGAAACATTGAAGGGCTGTCCTACCTTGTCTTGGCAAAGTTCGGCAGTCACCTTCTTTTGTATCCTGCTTGTCCGGTTTGGACAGTATACTATCAGCAGTTGAGGCAAGGGCAGTTTCTTTACCCAGATGGCTAACTTTGCCACAAAGAAAGCAAACTCCGTATGGAGTTTCTTTGATGCTCATTAACCTTTTTTTGAAGTAGATTGGTGCTGCTAGGAACAGATGTGTCTCACTGTCATGAAAAGCCTTATGTTATTAAAACATCTTTAATGCCATATTCTGTATATCTCTGAAGTGTTTGAAGATGACCTGTTTACCTGAAATATATCTCTGTTTGACCTTGAAAATAGACCTAACATGACTATACCAAGTGGCTTTTAAAAACTAACATGGGGGTATGGGGCTAGAGAGATGGCCCAACAGTTAAGAGCACTTCCTTCTCTTAGTCACAGAAACAGGAATTGGGTGTAATTGTTTTTCTTGTTGTGACAGAAGCAACTTAAAGAGGAATGGGTTGATTTGGCTCCAAGTTTTAGGGATGCTTCAGTCTATCTTGGCAAGAAACACATGGTAGACTTCAAGGCCCTGAGCATGGAGCCGACTGTCATGGCAGACAGGTTACAGAGAACTGCACAGGAAGCGGGGTGGGGCTTTAACCTCAGAGCACTTGTCTCCCAGTGACCCACTTCCTTAGACAGGCTCCACCTCTGAAAGGCCCTGCAACAGCTCCAATAGCAGCTGTGCTGGATTCCAGCCGATGAGATCATGGGGGACATTCCACAGTCACACTGCAACTGTAGTGAGTCCTTTGTCTGTCCAGTTTCTTGGTGTCCCTGGTCCTCTAGCAGGGAAGGGGATCAAGGGGACTCACTGGGCTTGGATGCCAACACCCAGTGCCTCATTGCTGAGGTAGAATAATGTCTTGTTTAGCTTCAGCTGGACCTCAAAAGATGGAAGCACTGGACATGATACAAACGATGGCACCCTAAGCATGTCACTTGTCCCCTCTCTGTCCTTCCTCTATGACTTCCTCATGCTCTCCCTTCTGGTCTTCATATGTTTTATCCATTGTCTCTTCACTGGACTCCTTCATGTCTATGGTAGCTGCTGTGGATATTACTCTATGTAAATAAAACACTGATGGCCAGTGACCAGGCAGGAAGTATAGGCGGGACAAAGAGAGAGGAGAATTGGGGAAACAGGAAGAAGGAGGGAGAGACACTGCAGCCACCGCCAGGAGAAGAGCATGTAAAGAAGCCGGTAAGCCACCAGCCACGTGGCAAGCTATAGATTTATAAAAATGGGTTAATTTAAGATATAAGAACAATTAACAAGAAGCCTGCCACGGCCATACAGTTTATAAGTGATACAAGCGTCTGAGTGATTATTTTATAAGTGGATTGTGGGACTGCGGGGCTTGGGGAACCTGGAGAGAAGCTCTCCAGCAACAGGTAGCCCTGAACTTCTGTCCATCTGCACTTTGGTAATTGGTCTCTTGGTCCAGGCTCCTAAATTGTGACAGAAAGTTGGGAGATAGGAAGATAGAGAGTGACTTCCTATGCTGAAGTGTTTTGAGGGGAACATGAAGCTTTTGGTTCCTCAGGTTCTCTTGGGGTCTCCCTCCCTAGGAGCAAAACCTTAGGCCAGATCTTGGGAAAAGAAGCAGTTGAGAGTCTTTATGTTGGAAGCAAAGCTACCATGTGCAGTTGTGCAGGTTGCTCATCATACAAGGACATTCCCAGGCAGAGGAATGAGGTACAGTTTGCACTCAGCTCCCTAAAATACCAGAGGGTGCTTCCTACTTGATCAGTTTTGGCAGATAGAAGCTGTTGGCCTTTGTTGGGCATCAAGCTCTGGCTGGTCACAGAGGCTCCCTCTGGGTTCTGCTGGTGCAGGGGACAGGCCTGGTAGCTATCCTCTTTTAGGGTCTCGATGGCCTGTGCCTTTAGCACACAACTCAACTCCAGCTCCTAAGTCCCCCTCCCCTGTCAGGGGCCACCTTGATGTACAGTGTGAAGTATCTGGATATGGGATCCATCCTGTGTCTCACAATAAGCACTAGCCACAGGACTAAGAGAGACTGGACGACTCTGAGCATTGGACAGAGGACAGGAGGGAGAGAGGTCTCAGGGACATGGGGGCAGCTCCCTCAGAGTATGGGCAGGAGGAGGAGGCCTTGGGAACTGGTGAGGATTTTAGGGCATTTGAGATAAGAGCTTGTGGTAGTTTGAATAAATGGCTCCCATAGGCTCATAGGGAGGGGCATTATTTGAGAGGATAGGACATATGGCCTTGTTGAAGTAGGTGTGTCCTTACTGGAAGAAATGTGTCACTGGGTGTGGGCTTTGAGGTTTCAGAAACTTAAGCCAGGTCCAGTGTCACTCTCTCTCTTCCTGCTGCCTGCTGATAGATGTAGAACTCTTAGTTCCTTCTCCTGCACCATGTCTGCCTCTGTGCCACTGTACTTCCTGCCATGATGACAATGGACTAAATCTCTGAACTGTAAGTCAGCCCCAATTAAATGCTTTCCTTTATAAGAATTACCATGGTCATTTTCACAGTAATAGAAATCCAAACCAAAACAGAGTGTCTGCCCCATGTGCCCAGGAGTGCGGATGGTCTTATCCATCTGTCAGCTTGGCAAAACTCCAGCACCATCCCCTCCATGGACAAGGAGTTGGAGCTAGGCATCCAAGTCACCCAGATGATGACATGTTGCTTGTAGTAGGACAGGCCCATAGGATTGAGGAAATTGGCTCAGACCAGTTTCCAAGGCATGCACATAATATACTTCCTTATGAGCCAACCTGGGGTCTGCCTGAGGGCCTACCAACAGGTGCTGTTAAAGTTCCTGGTCACTGTCAGAGTTTCTGATCATGCCAAGCCAATGAGGGACGACCACACAATGCCACCAGATTGCAACACAGACTGGTACTGGGAGGAGGGTATATAAGGTCTTCTCCATTGTTAAATAAAGGAGTTTGTTGTTTGCCTTCAATTGACTCCTGGTGTCTGTGCCATTGACACCGTACCTTCTCACCCCCTCCCCCAGAGGGAGCTGTTAGAATCCAGGAACATCTGGCACCCAATGTGGGGCTTCTGTTACTTTCTCTCAGGGCAGGTTCTGATCATCTCCCTGTCTTCACTCACAGTGCTTGGTAGCGCCCCCAAGATGGTGTGTTTTGGTGAGAAGGCCGCTCAGTGTGGTGTTCTTTTGGTCCCTCGAGCAGGTAAGCATTGGGACCTCCATTTCTTTCCTTCTTTTGTGTTGTCTGTCATGTTTGTCTGCCCATTCTGTTAGGAAAGCACTTTTTTTTTCTGTTTCAGTCTCCTGGCACCTTCACATAAGGATTGACACCCCAGGAGGTAGAACCAAGGCTCGGCTCTAGAACACCCTTTCTTGTCTGGAGATACCATGTGGGCATACAGCCATGGCCTAAAAAACACGGAAGTCCCCCACTAAGCACAAGACATAAGGGTCTGATACAAATTCCACCCCTGTTGACTGTCATCTTCTCTCTGACTGCTGTTTGCTTGCTGTTTCCCTCTAAAAGATGGGTAATCTTTTCATCACCCCCACCACTTCCCTGTCGGATATCTCTATGAGATCCAATGATGAGACAGGCAGTTTGGGCCCTCGAAATCTGTCAGTTTGGGCCATGTGAAATCTGCCAAGGAGAACATAGCTGTCAGTTTAGGCCCTGAGACATCTGTCAAGAAGAATGTAGCTGTCAGTTTGGGCCCCTCAGAATCTGTCAAGGAGAAGGCAGCTGTCGTTAAGTCATGCCCTGCTCCCTGCTCTGTTCCACCATCGCTGGTGGCTACACCTCCTCTGTGGTATTTCTGGGAAGATCTAACCCAGCACCCACCTGCCTCAGGAGGTGGCTACTCTCCCACAGCACCAGGTGTCTTACAACCCTCACAGCCTGTGCCATTATCAGTCCATAGGCCCATAGAAGCCTTCCCAGTCAATGTGGGCCCAAATGCTGATGCCCAGCCCTGGATTCCCACCCCATAGCTGATCTCTTCCTTATCCAGAAGGCAGTCAATGAGTCAGGTCCAGATTCTCCCTACTTTCAGCAGGTCCTTGCTCAATGGTCCATGCAGTTACAAACTTATTTAGATTGGTACCATTTGCTTAAAGCTATGTTGGAGCCTGCAGTCTATGATGATCAGGCAGAATCCCAGGCCTGGACAAACATCTTACCCATGATATGCTCACAGGGCATGGGGAATATGTCCATCCTGTGCACCAGACACAGATTAGCTTGGATGCCTATTTTTAACAGGTGTTGGACCTGGCCCTCAAGGCCCTAAAAAGGGCTCAGCTAGGCCTACAAGCACTGAGCATCTCTGCCAAAGAACATGCCCCTGCCCCTAACGAGATGGAGAGATCCTATCTCCCTCCAATGGCAATCACCAGCCTGCCTGCTAACCCATGGGAGAGGGTATGCTTGTGTTTTTCCTCAGAGTGCCACTATGCCAATATGGGTCCCAGCAAGAGATTTGTGCTTGGCCACAGACCAGCCTGCTTCCACCAAGGAGGTAATAACCCAGGATGGGTAATGAATATACTCCCCTTTCTTGTCTCATTGGCCCTCTAAAGGCTGAAGACTTGTGGACCCTCACTTTTCTTCATTTTGTATGAAGCTTTTAAGATGAGGAAAGTTAATTTAGCAGGCTGGGAGCTAGCTAAATATATTAAGGGCCCATGGTCAGCTAAAGTTTCTATATTATTCATTGCAGCTAACACATGAAATTTTCCAATTAAATTAGACAAGAGCAGAGGTTATGGCCTTTGACTCTTTATTTTGTGAAAAGTGTGGGATGACATAAAAAGACTGTTCGATCCCTCCTGGATTTTCACTTATGTTTTGATTGGTGAGGTAGTGCTTTTTTAGTCTTTCTCCTTTTTAAGTGTCTCCCACAGCACATCTGGCAACAATGGGTGGCCACTAAGGTGACTCTACAGGTGTTCAATGGCTCTTAGACATCCAACTCATAGCCCTCCACAGGAGGTTATGTATGCTGATATTTTATTTGTATTAAAATGCTATTTGTATGTTAATAAATAAAGTTGCCCGGGGGTCAGAGCTATTAGCAAGCCATAGGAAAGCAGGGCAGTGGTGGCATACGCTTGTAATCCCAGCACTTGGTAGGTAGAGCTAGGTAAGTCTCTGTGTGTTCAAGGATACAGCCAGCATTGGATACACATGCCTTTAATCTCAATACCAATCATAGAAAACCTGGAGGTCTATACAGACAGGCCATGATGAGGTGGTCATGTGGTTGGGTTTACAACCAATGAGAAGGCAGAACAGAAACACTATAAAAAGACCGACACACAGGAAGTAGCTCTGGTTTGGAGAGGTAGGACCACTGCAGGAGGAAGGGTAAGGTTTTAGTTCTTAGCTCTGACCTCTTGGCTTTCTTCTTTGCATTGGTTCTGTGTTTCTTATTTAATAAGACAGTTGGTTACATCTACAGTTACGCATGCCTGGCTTTCTGAAATTCGAAAGGCTACTGCTTGACCCTCCCCACCCAGGATGACCCCCCAGGGATGGACACTCTTCGAGGGCTGATAGTCAATGACAGGTAAGAGCTTGTTTGTCAAGGCAACCTAACACAGGCACAGTCCAGTTGCTGAGCCCCCTGAGGTGGGGTCAACAAGGCCAGAGCAAAGAACTCCAACTCCTGCTGAGCACACATGTAACAAAATAAAAGGGTGGATATATAGTAGGACAGGCCCATAGGGTTGAGAAAATTGGCTCAGACCAGTTGCCAAGGCATGCACATAACATACTTCCTTATGAGCCAACCTGGAGTCTGCCTGAGGGCCTAGCAATAGGCACTGTCAGAGTTCCTGATCAATGTCAGAGTTCCTGATTGTGCCCAGCCAATGAGAGACAACCACAACGACTGGGTGCTAGGAGGAGGGTATGTAAGGCCTTCCTTGTTATTAAATAAATGAGTTTGTTGTTTGCCTTCAACTGACTCCTGGTGTCTGTGCCATTGATGCCATGCCTTCTCACCTCCTCCCCCAGGGAGCCATTAGAATCAAGCAACAGTTGCTGTCCTTGATTGGGGGGTACACCAGGCTCTCAGGGAACTGCAGAGAGATACTTACTTTCTTCAAGTTCTGTTGGGGTGTTCTCCCTCTCTAGGGGGAAAGCTTTTGGCTATGTTTTTGGAAAAGAAGCAATTGAAGAGGACTGGGGAGGTGACCCAGTGTGGTGGTTTGAAAGAAATGGTCCCCAAAGGGAGTGGCACTATTAGGAGCTGTGGCCTTGTTGGAGGAAGTGTGTCACTGTGGGGGTGGACTTTGAGGTCTCTCTTTTCTCAGGCTTCACTCCGTGTGACAGTCAGTTGACTTCCTGTTGCCTCTGAGTCAAGATGTAGGACTCTCAGCTCCAGCACCACATCTGCCTGTGTGCTGCCATGTTATCCATCCTGATGATAATGGACGGAACCTCTGAAACTGTAAGCGAGCCACCTCAATTAAATGTTTTTATTTATGAGTTGCCATGAGCTGGGCAGTGGTGGTGCACACCTTTAATCCCAGTACTTGGAAGGCAGAGCCAGGCAGATGGATCTCTGTGAGTGCGAGGCCAGCCTGGTCTACAAAGCAAGATCCAGGACAGGCACTAAAACTATGCAGAGAAACCCTGTCTCAAACAAACAAACAAAAAACCCCCGAAACAAAACGAGAGTTGCCATGGTCGTGGTGTCTCTTCACAACAATAGAAACCCTGAGACACCCAGGAGTAAAGTGTGTGCTGTGCCTCATGAGGACCTGAGTTCAGATCTGCAGCACCCATGTAGAAGGTTGGCCATGGTGGCACACACCTGCAACCCCAGTGCTGAGAAACAGTGATAGGAGGAATCACTGGCCAGACAGTATAGCCACCAGTGAGGTCTGAGCTTTGTGAGAGATTCCTGCCTCAGCCAGACAGGTTAGCCACTGGTGAGCTCCGGGCTCCGTGAGAGAGTCTGCCTGAAAACCCAAGGTGGACAGGCTAGAAAGATGGCTCAGTGGCTGAGTGCTTGTTGCTTTTATAGAAGACTTGAGCTTGGTTCCCAGCACCCATCTCTGGAGAGTCACAACCACCTCCAGTTTCAGGGGATCCAGTGCCCTCTTTATTTATTATTTATTTATTTAAATTAATTATTTTTGTTTTTCCAGACGGGGTTTTTCTGTGTAGCTTTGCGCCTTTCTTGGAACTCACTCTGGAGACCAGGCTGGCCTTGAACTCAGAGATCTGTCTGCCTCTGTCTCCTGAGTGCTGGGATTAAAGGCATGCACCACCACTGCTTGGCTCAGCTTGCTTTCTTTTTTTTTTTTTTTTTTTTTTTTTTGGTTTTTCGAGACAGGGTTTCTCTGTGTAGCTTTGCGCCTTTCCTGGAGCTCACTTGGTAGCCCAGGCTGGCCTCGAACTCACAGAGATCCGCCTGCCTCTGCCTCCCGAGTGCTGGGATTAAAGGCGTGCGCCACCAACGCCCGGCCTCAGCTTGCTTTCTTATAGAACCCAGGACCACAAGTCCAGGGATGGCACCACCTACAATAGGCTGGGTCCTCCCCCACCAATCATTAATTAAGAAAATGCCTTCCAGGCTTCCTTACAGCCTGATCTTATGGAGGAATTTTCTCCTTTGAGGATCCCTCCTCTCTGATGACCCTACCTTGTGTCAAACAGGGAACAAGGTTGCCATGCACAGTTATGTGGGTTATTCATTGCACAAGGACACTCAGTCAAAGGCAGGTGAGTCCAGTGCATGCTCAGCTTCCCAAGCTGAGATCAGAGCAGGGAGTCTGTGGTTTCCATAGGCATTTTATAGTGGGCTGGCCTTCCTTGGAGCTCAAGCCTTAGGGGACTTATTTCTAAAGGGAGAGGATGTGAATCGTTACATAATACATGGGTCCTGCATGGACTCTACAGTGTCCCTCGTGGGAAGCCCTCTTTAATGTCTTCCTTCCTACCCTCTCTGCTGACCTAGAGCCACATTTTATAACCACTTGTCCTTTCCTGTCATCCACTATCACAGGTATATTACTCAGGGTTCTCTAGAGTAACAGAACTTATCAAATGAATCTCTATCTATATAGAAAGGGAGTTTATTAGAATTACAGGCTCTGGTCCAGCTAATCCAACAATGGCTACCTATGAATGGAAGGTCCAAGAATCCAGTAGTTGTTCAGTTCATGAAGCTGGATGCCTCAGTTGGTCTTCAGTATACACCAGAATCCCAAAGAAGTAGGCTCTAATGCCAGTGAAGGAATGGACTTGCCAGCGAGAGCAATCAGGCAGAGTGAGAACTTCCTTCCTCCATGTCCTTTATATAGGCTTCCAGCAGAGGTGTGGCCAATTTAAATGTGGATCTTCCCACCTCAAAGATCAGGATTAGAAGTGGGTCTTCAAATGATTTCATTAAGAAAAATAATCCTTCACACATGTGCCCAGCCATTTGGATTTTAGTTAATTCCAGATGTAGGCAAGTTGACAACCAAGAGCAGGCATCTGAACCATAAAGCCATTTTCCACTGACAGTGAGCAGGCTCCTGGACAACACTGTCTTCTTTATGGGAGAGTCTCGCACCATGATGGTCACCTCAAGAGGTCTCTCCTGGAGTCTGAGTAGGCATGGAGACTGGGTTTGCAGAACTGTTGACTTTCATGACTTGGGGATCACCAGGAGATACCTACTTGTCAGAGGACAGAAGCAACATGAGAGGAACTCAGTGCTTGGAGAGTCAAATCAGGGAGAGCTGCCTCATACACACAGTGGTTCGGTGTGGCCCGTGGGGCTGTCCTTGAGGACCAGGAAGGGTTGTTCCACAGTATGCCTAAGACATGGCCCAGGACTGTTGGCATTGGATCATCTTGGCAGAGTTAATTCCTGGGGGCAGTTGCCTTGAGATAAGTCCCAGTCTAGGGGGATCAGAGTGGCCTGAGGAGACCCATAGATGGCTTGTCCCCTCTGTAGGCAGGGAGCCATGTGGTGCCAGGACTATCTTGGGATTGTCTGCTAGTGACAAGTGGCACTTCCCCCCACCCCCGGGGCTGGATGGCTGTTGTGTTTCTGTGATAGCTGCCCCCCCAGGACACACTAAGCATTTTATCCAGGTTCCCAGTTCCAGGCTTGAAAGACCTTTTGGCACTCAGCCTGCTGGGCCCAGGAGCTCCAGACATTGAACTTCCTGAGGAACATGGATCAAAACCTTCCCCACGGCTGGTGAGATGGCTCAGCAGTAAGTGTACTTACCACCAAGTCTGAGGCCCCACGTTCCATCCCCTGCCCCAGGTGATGCAAGGAGAGAACCGATTTCTGAAAGTTGCCCTCTGACCTTCATATGAGTGCCCTTGGGCACATATGACAGGCATAATAAAGAATTTAAAAAAATCTTCTTGTGGGCTGGAGATTCAGCTCAGTAGGCAGAGTGCTTGCTTATGCATACACAGCCCTGGTTCCATCCTCAGCACCACATGAGGTGGGAGCAGAGGTTCCATACTCAGCACGGGAAGGCAGAGGCAGGTGGATCTTTACGAGTCAGGGTCATCCCGGTCTACATAGGGAGTCCCTGTCTCAAAACAAACAAACAAACAAACAATGGGGCGTGAGGGGACTGAGAGCTGCCTGGGAAAACAAAGGCAGGGGCTGAGGAGGTGACTCAGTCACTAACGAGCTTGTTGCAAAAATGTGATGGGTCAGGTCCCACCACCCACGTAAAGGCCGGCATGGTGGCGAGGGCCTGAGTCCTGGTGCTGCTGGGACAGAGATGGTGCATCCCTTTAATCCCAGCCCTCGGGAGGCAGAGACAAGCCTCTGAGTTTGAGGCCAGCCTGGTCTACAGAGCGAGTTTCAGGACAGCCAGGGCCACACAGAGAAACCTTGTCTCGAAAAGCAAAAAAAGGATGAGGTGGAGAGCAGGGCATAAGCACATGCGTGAGTGTGCAAACACACACACACACATACACACACACATACGCACACACACACAGACACATGCACACGTGTACGCACACACACACATACACACTCACACACACATGCCCCCCCACGCCCACAGACACATGCCCTCCCCCCAACTTCCCCCCATGCCCACACACACACAGCTCTTGCTAAGCTGGCCTTCAGTTTCTGTACCCAGCAAGCACCCACCAGGCTTCCCCTCTTGCAGGCAATGGTCGCTCTTGTTAATCATGTCCATTGTCCATTGTTCCTGACCCATGTCAGTCTCCTTTCCCAGCAAGTGAATGACACATTCTAAAGGCAGGGAGGAAAACATAGCACACTTGGCGTATTCCTGGAAGAAGCCTTGCTCTGTTTCCAGAAAGTCTCACTGGCTGGTGTGTGTGTTAAAGAGAATGTTGATCTGGCTTGGACACAGCAGAAGTTGCAGAGAAATTCTGTTTGAGGTTTTGTCTGCCAGCTTGGACAAATTATTATTATTATTATTATTATTATTATTATTTTAGTTTTGAGACAGTCTATCATGTAGGTCAGGCTACCCTTGAAATCACTACGTAGCCAAGGATGACCCTAAACTCCTAATCCTCCTGCCTCTACTCCCTAAGTGCTGGGATTACAGGCGTGTCCACTACAGATGGTCTAAGTGGTGCTGGGGGCGGAACCCAGGGCTCCCAGCTCGGTGGGTGCTCACTACTGACTGAGCAACAGCCTAGTCTCGGCTTGAACAGCCTTGCCTCTTGCATGGCGTCTGATTCCGTGAACGATTCTAATGTGCATTTGTCCAGAAGAGTTTTCTCTTGAGTCTGGCTCTGCTTAGCACACCGGGAGCATAGCCAGGGATGTGACAAAATCATTCCTGAGTAAGGACATTTCTTGAGAACTTAAAAGCCCAAGATGCATTTTTCCTCCTTAAACCTTACAGCTCACAGCGAGCTGGGTATGGCAAAACAAGCTCAGAATCCTAGCACTCAGAAGACCAGACTTAGAGGCATAAGTCCCTCCCTCCAGGTTTCCAGACACTAGGATTTCAGGCTTCAGGCGAGGGCCACCATCTCTCTCTCTCTCTCTCTCTCTCTCTCTCTCTCTCTCTCTCTCTCTCTCTCTCTCTCTCTCTCTCATTGTACATGTACAGATCAGGGAACAACTTGCTGGAACCCACTTTCTCCTTCCATGTGGATTTTGAGCACTGTTCTTTGAAGCAGGCCAAACTCTAGTCTGGAAGGTTCTAGAACATTGGTGTCCATTAACAGTCCTAGGCTCTTAAGGAATCACCCTTCGTGTCTTAGCTGGGGTTTCTATTTCTGTAATGAAACACCATGACTTTTTTGGGGAGGAAAGGGTTTATTTGGCTTACACTTCCACTTCACCAAAGGAAGTCAGGACAGGAACTCAAACAGGGCTGGAACCTGGAGGCAGGAGCTGATGCAGAGGCCGTGGGGATGCTGCTTACTGGCTTGTTTCCCCTGGCTCGCTCAGCCTGCTTTCTTATAGAACCCAGGACCAGCATCCCAGGGATGGCACCACCCACCATGGGCTGAGCCCTCCCCACTAATCACTAACTGAGAAAATGCCTTACAGCTGGATCTCATGGAGGCATTTGCTCAGCTGAGGCTTCTTCCTCTCTGATGACTGTAGCTTATGTCAAGTTGACAAAAAACCAGCCGTACACTTGGCTGGGAGATTTTACCTTTGCCCCTGCCCCAGTGTTCCCCTATGTTGAAGGTAAAGCTAAGGGGCCAAAGGCAGCAGATAGATCAACGGTGAGGGTGTCTAGGGCTCTGAGCTCCAGCACTGCCACCTTTTTCTTTAAATTGGTCCCCCCCGCCCCCCCCCCCCCCCCCCCCCCCCGGCCTCCCATCCCACATAGCTCAGGTCCAGCAAAATACAATGAAAAGCATTTGATCAACATCTAGAGACTGTCTTTTGTGTGCCTGGTATGGTGGTTAATTGAGCATGTGTGTGGGATATGTATATATCTGTGTGTTCATATGAACGTGGTATATGTGTGCTTGTATGCATATGCATTTGGAGGTCAGAGGACAGTTTGCAGGAGCCAGTTCTCTCCTTCCGACCTGTGGGTTGCAGGGGTGGCAGCCAGGTCATCAGCCTTGGTGGCAGCCAGGTCATCAGCCTTGGTGGCAGCCAGGTCGTCAGCCTTGGTGGCCGATGCCTTTACCCATCAAGTCGTCTCTCTGGGCCTCCATGTTGGTATTTATTTATTTAGAGACATGGCGTTCCGTGTATCTCTGATTGGCCTGACACTTATGGAGACCCACCTGTCTTGGGCTCCTGAGTGCTGGAATTGAAGGTGTGCACCATCAGGCCTTCCATCTTTGAGGCAGGGTCTCTCACTAACCTGGGGCTCACCAGTCCAATGAGGCAAGAACTCGGCCAGCCAAATGTAGCATGTCTCTGCTTCTCCAGGCTGGGGTTACAGATGTGTGTCATCATGCCTAGCTTTTTAAGTGGGTGATAGGGGTTAAACTTGGGTCCTCATGTTCAGCGTCAATTGAGCCACCTCTCCGGCCCACTGTGACGGGATCTGGAATCATCTAGGAGATGAACTTCTAGGCACATCTGTGAGAGAGTTTCTAGATCGGGTTCACTGAGGTGGGAAGACCCACCCTAAATGTGGGTAGCCCCGTTTCATGAGCTAGGAATGAACAAAAGAGGAGATGAGATGAGCACCAGCGTCCATCTCTCTCTCTCTTCCTGACTGGACACATATGACCAGCTGCCCGAGGCTCCTGCAGCCCTGCCTGCTGCCATGATGGACTGCATCTTTGCGCTGTGAGCTAAATTAAACCCTCTTCCCTGAAGCTCATATATTGGAATACTTGGTTGACAGTTGGTGGAAATGTTTGGGAAGGATTAAGGACATGGCCTTGTTGGAAGGGGTGTGTCAATGTGGGCAGGCTTTGAGGTTTCAAAAACCACAGCGGTCCCAGTTAGCACTGTGCCTTGTACTTATGGATCAGATGTAAGCTCTTGGCCCCAGCGCCATGCCTGCCTGCTGCCATGTCCCCCTCCACCCCCCACGATGGCCCTGGACTGGAACTGTGCATCCCTAACAAACTTTCTTCTATACATCGCCTTGGCCATTATCACAGCAACAGAAAGGTAATGAAGACACTCCTCAGTTACTTTGTCCCAACAATGAGAAAACTAAGACACCTAATTTGGAGTCATTGGACAGCACTGAGCAGGACAGAAATACCAAATCCTGTGTCGGGAGTATTTCTGACACAGACATGGTTCCATCTTTTTTTTTTTCCCTAATGAATGGGGGCACAGAGAGGTTGAACATCGTGTACAGGGCCACACAGCATGCTTAATGATAGGGCCGAGCTCCAGATCCTGGGTCGAAGAGGGCACTCACGGAGTCAAGGTGGGCAGGTGCCCTACTTTGTTTTCTGACACTGTGATAAGTACCAAGACCAAAAGCAACTTTGGGAGAAGTGTTTATATGATCTTACAGTGTACAGTCCATCACGACGGGAATTCAGGGCAGGAGCTGCGGCAGAGGCCATGGAGAAACACTGCTTAGTGGCTTGATTTCCATGGCTTGCTCAGTTTTCTTTTACACCTCAGGACCACCAGCCCGGGGGTGGCACTGCCCTCCACGGGCTGGGTCCTCTCACATCAATCGCTAGTCAAGATGTCCACAGACTAGACCATAGGCCAGTCTGACGGAGGCAACTCCTCAACTGCTGTTTCTCCTTCCTAGATGGCTCTAGCTTGTAGCAAGTTGACAAACAAAACAAAACCCCTCAGCCGGTACAGCAGGGGGCCGGGGAGGAAGGGTATCCGCTCCCCTGGGTCATTTTGAAATCCGGGTTGTGGGCTGGTATAGAATTGCCTGGCTTTGAAAATACTTTTAAAAGATGTGTGTGTGTGTGTGTGTGTGTGTGTGTGTGTGTGTGTGTGTGTGTGTGTGTGTGTATACACTCGTGTGAAGGTAAAAGACAGCTTTCAGGAGCTGTCTCTTTTCTTTTGGCATGTGGGTCCAGAGACCGAACCCAGGACCTCAGGCTTGGCAGCAGGTCCTCTCACCCCTCGGCCACCTCACCAAGCCTTTGTTTTTGTTTTGAAACAGGGTCTCATGCAGCCCTCAGACTCACTATGTATCTTAGGCTGGCCTTAAACTCTGCCTTCACTTGACAAATGCTGGAATTACAGGCTGGCACAGCCCGGCTCAGTTTATGTGGTATTGTGCATGGAACCCAGGACTTCCGGTCTGCCTAAAGGTAGGCTGTCTACCAACTGAGCCACAGCCCTACAACCTGCTCGCTGGTGTTTTGATTTTTGAGACAAGGTCTCATTATGTAGACAGGCTGGCCTGGTACTCTCAGTCGTCCTCCAGCCTCAGCCTCTCTAAGGCTGGGTCTACAGACTTACAAATGGTCAGGTCCACATGTGGCCACGAGGGGGCGCGAGCGAGCCGATGACTGGCAGGGCTCCTCGCTTCCCGGGTCCCCGCAGGAATGCGGCTGGCTGAGCCAGGCGGTGCTGGCCTCCAGCCCGCAGCAGCTGCTGCTGGGATTGCCATCCAGCTCGCCTTCCCCTCCCTGGGACCTGGGGATTGGCCTTGCAGGGACTTATCTGAGCAGAGATGAGTGGCCTGAGGCCTCCCGCCTCCTCCAGGGCACTCAGCCCAGGGCTTCCCGGGAAAAGGCTAGGCAGGCTTCAGGAGGCCAGAAGATATTACCAGTATCTATGTAACTGGCAAGGAAGGGCTGGTAATTGGTTAAACACCTAGCCTGTCCAGCACGGAGCAGCGAAGTCTTGCCTAGCAACGCCATGAGTTTACAGATGAGGAACTGAGGCCCGCCAGAAAAGCGCTGTTTCTGCCGTGGATCCCATCAAGAGTGCCCTGTCGTTTCCAAGGACATCAAATACCCTAGGCTGGCCTCTGTTTAATAGCTGAGGCTGACCTTGAACTTCTGATCCTCCTGCCTCTACTTCCTGAGTGCTGGGATTACAGGTATGGACCCCTGTGCCTGCTTCTTTCCTGAAATGCATCCGGCATCATGTGGGTTCAGGGATCTGAACACTCGTCTTCAGGGATTTCAGCAAACGCTTCTGCGCGGTCTCCACAGCTGTTCGTATTTTGTAGCGTAGGCTGGCCTTAAACTCACTGTGGAGCACAGGCTGGCCTCAAACTTGCTAAGAAGCCCAAGCTGGCTTCAAACTCACAATCCTCCTGCCTCAGCTCCCACTGTGGGGATAACAGGTGGATAACCCAGTTCCCAGAGGGCTTCTGATCACTACCTTTAATTTCCCCAAGGCTGCGGATGCTGGCCTGGTTTCCTCACCTCTTGGGACAACCATAGTCTCCCTGCCTTTTGTACAAGGGGTTCCCATCTGGGCAGTGAGGACATTCACAAGGACCCTGATGCTGAGAGGGAGGGAAATTCAGAAGCTAACTTTGTCTGTCTGCCTGGTGTTTGTGCTTCTGGGTGTGAATGCCTGGCAGGGTGCTGGAGAGTCTCATTGCATTAGAACTGAGTGTCCAGCCTGGTGGTCCAGGACAGTGGTGAGATATGAAGTATGGGAACAGGAGAGACCTGCCAGCTTGTTGCACTTTGGTAGTCAAGGAAGGCCTCTCGGAGGAAGCAGCATTTAGGCTGAGAACAGAAAGTCATCAGCAGGCAAACTGACATGAGCACCTGTGGCCCCAACTGTCTGGGAAGCTGAGGCAGGAGAATCACCTGAACTGAGGAAGTCAAGGCTAACCTGGGCAACACGCACAAGGCTTTTCATGAAAAGAGGTTGGGGGGCTGGGAGACATCTCAGGGACAAGGAGATGCTTAGGGGGAGTACTTGCCACACAAGCATGAGGCCCTGGGTTTGAGCCCCCAGAGTGGATCAAGCCAGATGCAGCAGCCTGTCTGGAGTCAGCACTCGGTACACCAGGTGGAGGGGGAGACGGGACGCCGAGGCTCACGGGCTATCCAGCCTGGCACTGGCGGTGGTGAACAAGAGACCGTCCTAAACAAGGTGGGAGCTGAGGACCGACACCCGAGATTGTCCAGTGACTTCTGCATGTGTGCTGTGGCGCTTGGGAGCTCACACTCACACACACTCACACAGACACACACATCATATATATACACACACATACATACATACAAAGACTGAAAAACTAACAAGTGTATCAAGCTAAGGAATGATGGAGTTGGAGAGGGAAGAAAGATGGTCTTATTTCACAGAGGTAAGACTTGGGAAGCCGGGCGGTGGTGATGCACGCCTTTAATCCCAGCACTTGGGAGTCAGAGGCAGGCAGATCTCTGTGAGTTCGACACCAGCCTGGGCTACAGAGTGAGATCCAGGACAGACACCAAAAGTACACAGAGAACCCCTGTCTCGAAAAACCAAAAAAAAAAAAAAAAAAAAAAAGAAAGAAAGAAAAAAAAAAAGACTTGGGAAAAGGCTGGGTGTGGATCACCATGAGAACAAGGTCAGCCTGAGCTACAGAGCGAGACACTATCTCGAAACAGGTGGTACTGTGGCCCAGTTGGCGGAGTGCTTGCCTGGCACACCAGAAGTAATTGTTTCTGTCCTCAGTACTGAATAAACCAAACATGGTCCTGCACACCTTAATCCCAGCACTCAGGAGATGGAAGCAGGAAGCTCAAGGTCATCTTCAACCATTTAGTAATTTCAAGGCCATCCTGGGCTACTTGAGACCCGGTCTTATAAAAGAACAAAAAAACACACCAACAAACCTAAGGACTCCCCCCCCCCCCCCCCCCCCCCCCCCCCGCAAAAAAATCTGAGCCTTGTGGTGCACACCTTTAATCCCAGCATTTGGGAGGCAGAGGCAGGCAGATCTTTGAGTTCAAGGCCAGTCTTGAACTGAGTTCCAGGATAGCCAGGACTGTTACACAGAGAAACCCTGTCTCATAAAACAAAACCAAAAACACCTCCCCCTGCCCCCCCAAAACCCCAAGACAAATCAAAACAAAACAAAAAGCCTAGAGCCGGGAGATGCTTCTGTGGGTAAGCACTTGCCTTGCAAGCCTGGAGACTGGAGTTCAGTCCCCAGAATTCATGTGAGAATCCAGATGCAGTGATGCCCGTCTGTCATCTCAGCACTTCCAAGGAGAGGTGGGGGGTGGAGACAGAGAGAGACCCAGAGGCTCATGGAGCAGCTGTCGTGGAGTGCACAGCACCACAGAAACAAGACAGGAGACAGAGGAGAGAAGAGAGGCCTGAAGCTGTCCAAAGATCTCCACAATGCATAAGCGCGCACACACACACACACCAAACCCAAAACTAAATAGATGAAAGTAACTCCACTCTGTGATATTCTTCTTCTTCTTTTTCTTTTTCTTCTTCTTCTTCTTCTTTCTTTCTTTCTTTCTTTCTTTCTTTCTTTCTTTCTTTCTTTCTTTCTTTCTTTCTTTCTTTTTTTTAAGAAAAGATTTATTTTGTTTTATTTATGTGTGTGTGTGGTGTGGTATGTTTGTGTGTGGTGTGTGTATGTGTGTGTGTGGTGTGTATGATGTGTTTGTGTGGATGGTGTGTTTGCATGGTGTGTATGTGATGTGATGTGTGTGTGGTGTATGTGTGCTGGGTGTGTATGGTGTGTGTGTGTGGTGTATGTGTGCTGGGTGTGTATGGTGTGTGGTATGGTGTGTGTGGTGTGTGTGTGTGTGTGTGTGTGTGTGTGTGTGGTGTATGTGTGCTGGGTGTGTATGGTGTGTGGTATGGTGTGTGTGTGGTGTGTGTGTGTGTGTGTGTTCATGTGCTGTCCCCTGGGTGGCCCTGAAGCTGGAATTGCAGATGATGCTGAGTTGTATAACCTGGGTGTTTGGAAAGCAGCCTGGGTCTTCTGTAGGAGCAATGAGCACTCTAACTGCTGAGCCATCTCTTCAGCTTCTGTTTTTAATTTTTAAAAATGACAAAAGCTAGAGGAGGGAGAGATGGCTCAGAGGTTAAGAGCACTGGCTGCTCTTCCAGAGGACCTGGGTTCAATTCCCAGCACATGCATGGCAGCTCACAACTGTCTGTAGCTCTAATTCCAGAGAATTCAACACCCTCGCACAGACATACATGCAGGCAAAACACCAATGCACATAAAATAATTTTAAAAAATGATTAAAGCCGAGTGTGGTGGCTCAGGCCTATAATCCTAGCACTTATAGGTAGAGCTGAGAGGGTCAGGAGTTGGAGACCAGCCTCAGCTATATTAGAGCCTGAACTCAGCAAAGAAAATTAAGATGTGACTATTTTATCATATTTTAAAAATTATTAGGACAGAATGTTTTAGTGGAAAGCATACATTGTTTTAAGCCTTTCCTCTGAGAGTAGCATACTATACACCAGGTTTGGAACTTGATTTCTTTCTTTGTTTTGCTTTTTAAACATGTGTTTACTTCTGTGTGTGTGTGTGTGGGGGGTAGGTGGGTGTGAACTTGCCACACCTCGAGTGTGACAGTCAGAGGACAGCTTGCAGGAGTTGGTTGTCTCCTCTTGAATGTGAGAACTAGGAACTGGACTCAGGCTATCAGACTCGGTGGTAAGCGCCTCCTTGACCAGCTGAGCCATCTGCTTGTTTGCTGAGTTCTCTT